>NC_052307.1:17881705-18004205 GCF_016432855.1 Salvelinus namaycush
GCGCTGTGACCTCCCCAATCAGCCCCGACCCCAAAGGACGACTATCTAAGGCATGTACAGGGAAGGGAACATCAACAGGAATAATAGGGATCCCTAATCTATGTGCTAAAGAGCGATCAATAAAGTTCCCAGCTGCGCCTGAATCTACTAGCGCCTTATGCTGGGGATGCGAGGAAAACTCAGGAAATTCTATATGTAACCACATGTGCGCAACAGAAGACTCTGGGTGAGTTATGTGCCTACTCACCGGAGATGACCCATCAGTGCTCCGCCTGCTACCTCGACTTCCAGGAGAAACACCCCAGCACCGGACAGCAGTGTGTCCTCTGCGTCCACAGTTGGTGCATGGAGTGGTCCTCCCTCCGGTCTCCCTTCTAGCAGCCCCTCCTAACTCCATCGGTGTAGGATCCAAGGGGCTGGGTAATGGAACGGGCGGACCCCGATCTAGACGTCCGCGGGAGGCCAACAGGTTATCCAGCCGGATAGATAAATCCACCAGCTGGTCCAGGTTAAGAGTGGTGTCCCTGCAGGCTAACTCCCTACGAACGTCCTCTCGTAGACTACACCTGTAGTGATCGATCAGGGCCCGCTCATTCCATCCCGCACCAGCGGCCAGAGTACGGAAGTCCAGGGCGAAATCTTGAGCGCTCCTCATCCCCTGTCTGAGATGAAACAAACGCTCTCCCGCCGCTCTCCCTTCAGGTGGATGATCAAAGACCGCCCGGAAGCGGCGAGAGAAGTCATCATAGTCATCCAGGGTTTGGCCCTCTCTTCCCCAGATGGCGTTGGCCCACTCCAGGGCCTTTCCAGTCAGACAGGAGATGAGGGCGCCCACTCTCTCTCGTCCTGAAGGGGTCGGATGAACAGTTGCCAGGTATAATTCCAACTGTAGGAGGAACCCCTGACACCCGGCTGCTGTACCATCATACGCTCCTGGGAGCGAGAGCCGAATCCCACTGGGTCCTGACGATGGAGGGATGACCGGTGGAGTAGGGAGAGGCGCGGGTGGGGGTGATGGGGTATGATTTACCGGGAGACTTCCTCTCTCCCATCGGTCCATTGTCTGCAGCACGCGATCCATGGCGGTCCCTAAACTGTGTAACATGGTCGCGTGCTGTTGAACTTGCTCCCCGACTGGGAGAGAGGGGCTGGCTGTGCCTGCTGACTCCATTTGAAGTTTGGTCCGTGATTCTGTCAGGGTTGTGTGCGGCGAAGTAGCAGAGTCAAATGCAGGACACAGGTGTTGAGCGAAACACAAAACGTTTACTCAAAAATCACAGCAAAATTCCACAAAGGGAATAATTACAAAACATCATATGAAATAACAACAACCACTAACGTAACAAACAATCACGGACAAAACAGAAATGAAAGCCAGAGGGTTAAATAGGGAACATAATAGGGGAATTGAAACCAGGTGTGTAATTATGCAGACAAAACAAAACGAAACAGAAAAATGGATCGGTGGTGACTAGAAAGTCGGTGACGTCGACCGCCGAACACCACCCGAACAAGGAGAAGGGCCGACTTCGGCGGAAGTCGTGACACTTAACAGGTTTTTTAATCAGGAAAATAATGCCCTTTTGTATTCTTTTTGGATAGTCGTGTTATGTAAGTGGACCATTGTATAAGTGAGAATTAGCCCCCTCTTCAGAGTCAATTTCAGCTTTTGTGCCCTTGACTGTACAGTACATTGTGTTGATTTTCAACTCAATTGAATGTAATTGATTGTGGACCAACCCTGGGTTACCCAATAACCAGCCCTGAAAAACACATCTGAACATTACTGTTCGACAAAGCTCTGATCAATTGTAAAACGTACTCCTGCTACATGTTTAGCTACTTTGTCAAAACGAAATTAATAATATCCTGTTATCCCCAATAACATGTTGTGTGTGGCTGCGTGAGTATCTGTCTGTGCATGTGTGTGTGCATGCGTGCGTGCGTGCGTGCATGTCTATGTGTGTCTGTGTGTGTGTAAAAATATTGGCTGCAGACAAAGATCTGGACCGATGTCAACAGACTGCTGCCACACATCACTGCACCTGCTAATTAATTGGCTTTTAGTTGCGGATGTGTTTGCTGCATTGTCAAGCAACGATTGCTTTTTTGGCAACTGTCGTTTAACCATTTCTCTGTACAGTCACACGTCTGAAACCAAGCTCTTCCTTAATAAATGCAGCCTTTCTTTTCACCTAAAACCCACACAAAAACATCTCTCAGTGCTTATATGACTTTACCATGTACTATTTATTATCATTATTGTATTTTTCTAAAACAGTTTGGCCATGTTGTGTTGTGCTGCCTTGTGTTGTAGATACTGCTGTTAGAACATGAGGAGTTGGAAGATAATATCTGACTATGTTTTTCTCTGTGTACAGGGAAATGTACCAAAGTGGAATCTCTCAAAAGGCTACATTGGTGGAGATGGAGTAAGTAAGGAGGGAATATTTCATGTTTCTGTTGATGTGCTATGGTTTTGCAGGGGGAAATGGTGCCTCTGTAAATCGAGGAAGCTGCACTTACAGAGCCTTCATTAAGTATTCACACCCCTTGACTTATTCCACATTTTGTTGTGTTACAGCCAGAATTTCTTTGTCACCGTTCTACACACAATACCCCATAATGTTGAAGTGGAATTATGTTTTTCAAAATCTTTACAAATGAAAACTCTCTAGTCAATAAGGGGGAAAGGAGGATACCTAGTCAGTTTTAGTGCTGAATGCATTCAACTGAAATGTGTCTTCTGCATTTAACCCAACCCCTCTGAATCTGAGAGGTGCGGGGGGCTGCCATAATCGACGTCCATGTCTTCGGCGCCCGGGGAACAGTGGGTTAACTGCCTTGCTCAGGGGCAGAACAACAGATTTTTACCTTGTCAGCTTGGGGATTCGATCCAGCAACCTTTCGGTTACTGGCCCTCTAACCACTAGTATTCAAACCCTTTGTTATGGCAAGCCTAAATCAGCTCAGGAGTAAAAATGTGCTTAACAAGACAGATAATAAGTTGCATTGACCAGGGAGGTAAAAAAAAAGAAAAGGCATTGAATTTGCCTTTGAGCATGGTGAAGTTATTAATTACACTTTGGATGGTATATCAATATACCCAGTCACCACAAAGATACAGGCGTCCTTCCTAACTCAGTTACCGGAGAGGAAGGAAACCGCTCAGGGATTTCACCATGAGGCCAATGGTGACTTTAAAACAGTTACAGAGTTTAATGGCTGAGATAGGAGAAAACTGATGATGGATCATCAACATTGTAGTTACTCCACAATACTAACCTATTTGAGTGAAAAAAGGAAGCCTGTACAGAATAAAACTATTCCAAAACATGCATCCTGTTTGAAACAAGGCACTTAAGTAATACTGCAAAAAAATTGGCAAAGCAATTCACTTTTTGTCCTGAATACCAAGTGTTATATTTGGGGCAAATCCATTAAAACACATTACTGAGTACCACTCTACATATTTTCAAGCATAGTGGTGGCTGCATCATGTTATGGGTATGGTTGTAATAAGGGATGCACGATATATCGGTAAGCATAGCGAAATCGGACGATATTAGGTGAAAATTCCAACATCGGCATCGGCCCGATGTCTAGTTTACCGCCGATGTGCAAAACCGATGTCAAAGCTGACGTGCATACCTATATAACGTAGGTAGATGACATAATGACGCCGCGAAAAATATAGAGCTACACGTGCAACACAGCATTCCTAACCTAGCCCACAATGTCTGCTGTGTGGATCGAGCAGTCAACAAATTGAGCAGTCATTTGAAAGAGTAAGAAAATGTCAGCGAGACAACTCAAAGGCGAAATCCATTAACGCCAAGATACGGGAATTCATTGCCCTTTGACAATCAACCATTCTCTGTCGTGGATGAAGTTGGCTTTCGCTGACTGTTCGAGCACCTCGAGCCCTGGTACAGTACACACTACCAAGTAGGCACTATTTTCACTACCAAGTAGACACTATCATCCCTAGTTGTAATTGTTAAGGACTGGCTAGTGTTTTTGGATAAAAGAAACGGAATAGAGCTAAGCACAGGCAAAATCCTAGAGAAAAACCTGGCTCAGTCTGCTTTCCACCAGACACTGGGAGATAAATTCACCTTTCAGCAGGACAATAACCTAAAACACAAGGGCAAATCTACACAGGAGTTGGTTACCAATAAGACAGTGAATGTTCTTGAGTGGCTGAGTTACAGTTTTGACTTAAAATCTACTTGAAAATCTATGGCAAGACCTGAAAATGGTTGTCTAGCAATGATCAACAACCAATTTGACAGAGCTTTAAGAATTTAGAAAATAATAAATGGGCAAATTTAACGCAATCCAGGTGTGGAAAGCTCTTAGAGACTTACCCAGAAAGACCCAGAAAAGGTGCTTCCACAAAGTATTGAGTCAGGGGTGTGAATATTTAAGTGTAAATTAGATACTGTATTTCTGTATTTGACTTTCTATAAATTTGCCAACATTTCTAAAAACATGTTTTCACTTTGTCATTATGGGATATTGTGTGTAGATGGGTGAGAAAAAAAATTATTGAATCAATTTTGAATTCAGGCTGTAACACAACTAAATGTGAAATATATCAAGGGGTATGAATACTTTCTGATGTCACTGTACTTGAAGGCAAATGGTTTGCTACAGTAGGTGTTGCAGGAATGAGAGCAAATTGAAAACACATTCAAAATGCTTACAATGTTATGGAAAAGCACATAATAAGGCCATAGTAGAATGGGCATTACTGAGTAACTCTCTGGGGTGTACAATATCTAGAACATGTTGCTTCGATACTTTCTTCTAATGTACTGTACAACATACTGTAGTTGCCTTTCACATTGCCTGCTGTTGTCCATGGTGAAATGACTGAATGTCCTGTCTTCACCTAGCGAAGTGACTGATATTGTACAGAAATAAAACATATCCAAATAGCTAAGAAGCAGATTAGTAACCCATATGTGCTATGCCTGTACTATAGCTTGTGCTTTCCTTGAGAGTAATGTTTAAAACGTTTAAGCTGGCGTTACCTAAAGGGGATTGAGAAGGAAGCCTTAGCTCTGCACTGTGCCAATACATGGAAAATCAGAGAGTGCACCCAAAAGACTGCAACAGCAGTCACTTTCAACATATTTCATATCTGCCTCAAATGTGTTTTTGTTCACTTGGAGTGGCTGTGGTTTAGTGTTTTACCCGTTCTATGTAAAACACAACACTTGGACTCACTGAGTCATTTCTAACCTTTCCACATGTTGTCCTCCACTCAGCCTTTACTGGAGCCCAGCAGTGGTTACGATGGCCTGACCAGACCCAAGGGTCCTCCTGAAGACGGGTCACCCTGTGTCTGTGCCAGTGTCTGGGCGCTGCTGCTCAGCCTGACCTCCGCCGTGGCCAACTATGCCCTATAAACCTCCCCGTGGGTTGTCATTGACCAACAAGCTGATCCCCAACACAGATGCTTGTTCGAGGATGTTTTTTTCTTTCTCCCAGGCATTGTCATGCTATTTCAAAAAGGAGAGGCAGAGAGAACACAATCTGAGATAAACTGAAATATTATTTATTTGATGTAACATTTTGGGTTTTGAGGACCACTATGATCAAGAAAATGGCTTATGGACCCTTATCGTGGTGAAGCCTCAGTGGCCGTTGGCAGTGGCTGTCTTCCCATCAGTAACACTGACAAAGACTCAAAGTATCATGTCAAAGACTTCTGCACTGCTGTCATGACAAAGAGGAGAGCGAGAAAGACAGAGCGAGAGAGTGAAAGAGAGAGGGCGTGAGAGATGGAAATGGAGAGAGAGAGGAGAGAGAGCTATGCTGTCTGTCACGCGTTTTCCTCTTGAAACAGTGCTTGACTTTTTAAAGGGACAAACCTCAAACTTTGTTTCCATTACTTGCAGACACAGAAGAATTATGACATTTGTGTCTTTTCAAAAGTGTAAGGCCTAGATTCAATCAGATCAAGCATTAACCAGTGATAGCATAGCTGTGGTTTTGGCCATGTTGGAGGTAGAACTGCGTTGGAGCTCTTGTGATCATTGTCACGAAGTCACACCTGCCCCACTCACATTAGGAGTTCAGAACGAGAAAGTGTAGGCTATATAGATATATTTACTCTCAAATTGAAAATCATGAAACTAAATACTGAGGATTTCTATCAGCCTAATGAAGATGTAAATTACATCTCACATTCCAGTGTTCCAACTTATAAACAAGGCTGCATGGGATTTATATTAATGCGACTCTGTGCAGCCAATGGCAATGACAGTTCTAACACAGTTCCACCTCTGACACCGTCAAAACATCAGCCATGCTGATGTCGGCTGATGCGGATCTGATTGAATCGGCCCTAAATCAAAATTCAGCTCAGTGTATCCATGTTGGTATAGTAACGGTGAACATTATCTATTTTTTCAGCAGACAAAAAAATGAAACACAATGTTAACTGGTTCTTATTGTTGATAATGAGTTAGAGTAAATATCCACACCGTCTGTGTATATAACAAAATGTTTTCTTTCAATCAACCAATATAAAATAAACTGTTTTCTTTCAATGAACCTGTATAAAATAAACGGTTTTCTTTCAATCAACCAAGATAAAATAAACTGCTTGCTTTCAATCGACCTGAAAAAATAAACTGTTTTCATTCAATCAACCTGTATAAAATAAACTGTTTTCTTTCAATGAACCTGTATAAAAATAAACAGTTTTCTTTCAATCAACCAATATAAAATAAACTGTTTTCTTTCAATTAACCAATTTTACCTATTGGTATTACCTTATGGTCAAGGCGATATGACAGCACTGTAACAAATTTTGAGGGCAAAGTTGGCACTGTCTATGAAGAAAAAAGTTGCCAATGATACTGGTTGTATGCCTTTGTTATTTGTATTTAGTTTTGTCTATACAGGTTCAGATCATAGTCAAATATAATGTATAGAGGGATGAAATTAAATTAGCTCCATTTGCTTGGAAAGTCATTGCCTGTGTGTATTATAGTGTCCTTTGTACAGTGCAAATACATGTGGCCTTACCTATTGTACCACATTCTCCAGCTCATGGGACATTGCAACACATAGTGACGCTTTACCAAATTAATCATTCAAATGGATTTATGTTGAAACAACACAAGCCATCAGATCAATATTTGACTACATAAATGCCTAGGATTGAACCCTTCTGTTTCCATTGGACTGTTCCAACAGAGGTGTCTATAAATACTCACAGTTTATAGCTGCTGCACATTCTGCTGTGTTGAGTTTTTCCCCCAATGAATCTTTTTTTTTTGATTGGTCAGTTTGTAGCTGAGTCTTGCAAATGACATCATGACGCACGGTCTATAATTGATTACAATAGTGGCTCTGGCCTCCTATAAAGCCAATCAAATGCATGAGATAAATTAAGAGTTTTGACATGTAGTAATGTAAATATATAACTGATCACAATTTAACCCTCACGCAGTATAGGTCCGGGTATAAGGGTAAATTGGGGTTTCAGCATTTCTCATACAGTTACCTTAAATTTAGGCTGAATGATTCATCCAAAACTGAACAATTTAGAAAATTATTACTGCAAACATGACCACTCAATAGAAGTCAAGACTGAAAACCCTGAAAACAAAGACTGCACACAAAGTAGTTCCTAACAATAAATATATCACGTGTGGCAGCTTAAATACGGAGAGAGGCAGAGAGTGCTCAAAGATGGGATGTCATGGTTACCTGTGTGTATGAGTGTATAAGTGATTGAAAGAGTGAGAAAGAAAATTGTGTGAGAGGCAAAATTGTGCTTGTGTGTGTGTGTGTGTGGGTGCATGTGTGTTTGTGTGCATGTTTGTGTGTGAGAGATCTCAAAGCAGGAATGTGCTAGAGGTGCGGTTTTATAAAGATGCGGCTGGAGTCCGGGGGGGGGGGGGGGGGGGGGGGGTGCACGGGAATATAAGAAAGCGGCAGGTTGGTGTACGTTCACACTTGATTAATGAGCCAGTGGGATGATGTTTCTTATCAACACTCTGCACATGTTGGTGAGAGCAGTAAGGTTTACCAGACTGGGGATCCTCCAATCAGAGACAGCTCCACTTCCTTCCCATAATTCCACTTGTTTCAGTGACACCTGCCTGTGTGACTGTTTTCTCTGGCATGTTTGGTGTGATTTGTTTCACACTGTGAAACACTGAACATCATAAAGATGTAGGATCTTAATTTGAGCTAGTTTGCTACAGAAGGAAAATAATCCTGCAGAAAAAAGAAATGTGAATTATTGTGTGTGTTATAATTAATGGACATTTTTGTAGGGGTTGACATACAGTTGAAGTCAGAAGTTTACATACAGTTAGGTTGGAGTCATTAAAACTCGTTTTCAAGTCGTTTAGGACATCTACTTTGTGCATGACACAAGTAATTTTTCCAACAATTGTTTACAGACAGATTATTTCACTTCTAATGCACTGTATCACAATTCCAGTGGGTCAGAAGTTTACATACACTAAGTTGACTGTGCCTTTAAACAGCTTGGAAAATTCCAGAAAATGATGTCATGGCTTTAGAAGCTTCTGATAGGCTAATTTACATCATTTGAGTCAATTGGAGATTGACTGTGGATGTATTTCAAGGCCTACCTTTAAACTCAGTGCCTCTTTGCTTGACATCATGGGAAAATCAGAAGAAATCAGCCAAGACCTCAGAAAAAAATGAGTAGACCTCCACAAGTCTGGTTCATTCTTGGGAGCATTTTTCAAACGCCTGAAGGTACCACGTTCATCTGTACAAACAATAGTACGCAAGTATAAACACCATGGGACCACGCAGCCATCATACCGCTCAAGAAGGAGATGGGTTCTGTCTCCTAGAGATGAACGTACTTTGGTGCGAAAAGTGCAAATGAATCCCAGAACAACAGCAAAGGACCTTGTGAAGATGCTGGAGGAAACAGGTACAAAAGTATCTTTATCCACAGTAAAACGAGTCCTATTTCAACATAACCTGAAAGGCCACTCAGCAAGGAAGAAGCCACTGCTCCAAAACCGCCATAAAAAAGTAAGACTACGGTTTGCAACTGCACATGGGGACAAAGATCGTACTTTTTGGAAAAATGTCCTCTTTTCTGATGAAACAAAAATAGAACTGTTTGGCCATGATGACCATTGCTATGTTTGGAGGAAAAAGGGGAGGCTTGCAAGCCAAAGAACACCATCCCAACTGTGAAACACGGGGGTGGCAGCATCATGTTGTGGGGGTGCTTTGCTGCAAGAGGGACTGGTGCACTTCACAAAATAGATGGCGTCATGAGAAAGGAAAATTATGTGGATATATTGAAGCAACATCTCAAGACATCAGTCAGGAAGTTAAAGCTTGGTCGCAAATGGGTCTTCCAAATAGATAATGACCCCAAGCATACTTCCAAAGTTGTGGCAAAATGGCTTAAGGACCACAAAGTCAAGGTATTGGAGTGGCCATCACAAAGCCCTGACCTCAATCCTCTAGAAAATTTGTGGGCAGAACTGAAAAAGCGTGTGCGAGCAAGGAGGCCTACAAACCTGACTCAGTAACACCAGCTCTGTCAGGAGGAATGGGCCACAATTCACCCAACTTATTGTGGGAAGCTTGTGGAAGGCTACCCAAAACGTTTGACCCAAGTTAACTTCTTGACGCACGGATCCCTTTAGCGGGATCATTTTCGTAAACAATCGCTGAATTTCAGAGCGCCAAATACAAAAAAATACTACAAATATTTATAATCATGAAATCACAAGTGAAATATACCAAAACACAGCTTAGCTCGTTGTTAATCCACCTATCGTGTCAGATTTTGAAAATATGCTTTACAGCGAAAGCAATCTAAGCGTTTGTGAGTTTATCAATCACTAGACAAAACAGTAAGAACAGCTAGCCGCAAATTAGCTTGGTCACGAAAGTCAGAAAAGCAATAAAATGAATCGCTTACCTTTGATGATCTTCGGATGTTTGCACTCACGAGACTCCCAGTTACACAATAAATGTTATTTTTGTTCGATAAAGATTATTTTTATAACCAAAAACCGCCATTTAGTTTGCGCGTTATGTTCAGAAAACCACAGGCTCGTTCCGGTCCTGAAGGGCAGACAAATTCCAAAAAGTATCCGTAATGTTCGTAGAAACATGTCAAACGTTTTTTATAATCAATCCTCAGTTTGTTTTTAACATACCTAATCGATAATATTTCAACCGGACGGTAAACTATTCAATACTACAGAGAAAGAAAATGTCGAGCTACAACTCTCGGGCGCATGAACTAATCAAAGGACACCATACGCGTTTTGATAAATCTCGCTCATTTTTCAAAATAAAAGCTTGAAACTATGTCTAAAGCCTGGTCACAGCCTGAGGAAGCCATTGGAAAAGGAATCTGGTTGATACCCCTTTAAATGGAGGATGGGCAAGCAATGGAACAGGGATTTTTCCAAATAAAAGGCACGATTTTGCGGGATTTCCTCCCGCAAAATCAGTTCTGTCAATTATATGCATATTCTAGCATCTGGGCCTGAGAAATGGTCCGTTTACCTTGGGAATGTTATTTTTCCAAACATAAAAATAGTGCCCCCTAGCTGAAAAAGGTTAAACAATTTTAAGGCAATGCTACCAAATACTAATTGAGTGTATGTAAACTTCTGACCCACTGAGAATGTGATGAAAGAAATAAAAGCTGAAATAAATCACTCTCTCTACTATTATTCTGACATTTCACATTTTTTAAATAAAGTGGTGATCCTAACTGACCTAAGACAGGGACCTTTTACTCGGATTAAATGTCAGGAGTTGTGAGAAACTGAGTTTAAATGTATTTGGCTAAGTTGTATGTATACTTCTGACTTCAACTGTAAGGTCCCACAGTTGACAGTGCATGTCAGAGCAAAAACCAAGCCATAAGTTTGAAGGAATTGTCCGTAGAGCTCAGAGACAGGATTGTGTCGAGGCACAGATCTGGGGAAAGGTACCAAAACATTTCTGCAGCATTGAAGGTCCCCAAGAACACAGTGGCCTCCATGATTCTTAAATGAAAATAAGTTTTGAACCACCAAGATTCTTCCTAGAGCTGGCCGCCCGGCCAAACTGAGCAATCAGAGGAGATGGGCCTTTGTCGGGGAGGTGAACAAAGCTTTAGAGTTCCTCTATGGAGATGGGAGAACCTTCCAGAAGGACAACCATCTCTGCAGCATTCTACCAATCAGGCCTTTATGGTAGAGTGGCCAGACGGAAGCCACTCCTCAGTAAAAGGCACATGACAGCCTGCTTGGAGTTTGCTAAAAGGCACCTAAAGACTCTCAGACCATGAGAAACAAGATTCTCTGGTCTGATGAAACCAATACTAAACTCTTTGGCCTGAATGCCAAGCATCACATCTGGAGGAAACCTGGCACCATCCCTACGGTGAAGCATGGTGGTAGCATTATCATGCTGGGGGGGATGTTTTTCAGCGGCAGGGAAAAGGAGACTAGTCAGGATTGAGGGAAAGGACCTCAGACTGGGGCGAAGGTTCACCTTCTTACAGGACAACGACCCTAAGCACACAGCCAAAACGATGCAGGAGTGGCTTCTGGGACATGTCTCTGAATGTGCTTAAGTGGTTCAGCCAGAGCCTGGACTCGAACCCAATCGAACATCCCTGGAGAGACCTGAAAATAGCTGTGCAGCAATGCTCCTCATCCAACCTGATATTTATTTGATTTTATTTTTATTTTTATTTCACCTTTATTTAACCAGATAGGCCAGTTTAGAACAATTTCTCATTTACAGCTGCGTCCTGGCCAAGATAAAGCAAAGCAGTGTGACAAAAACAACAACACAGAGTTACACATAAACAAATGTACAGTCATTAACACAAAAGAAAAGGAAAATAGAAAAATCTATTTACGGTGTGTTTAAATTAGAAGAGTAGGGAGGTAGGCAATAAATAGGCCCTAGAGGCGAAAATAATTTAAATTTAGCATTAATACTGGAGTGATAGATGTACAGATGATGATGTGCAAGTAGAGATACTGGGGTGCAAAAGAGCAAGACGGTAAGTAATACTATGAGGATGAGGTAGTCGGGTGTGCTATTTACAGGTACAGTGATCGGTAAGCTGCTCAGACAGCTGATGCTTAAAGTTAGAGAGGGAGATATAAGACTCCAGCTTCAGAGATTTTTGCAATTCGTTCCAGACATTGGCGGCAGAGAACTGGAAGGAAAGGCGGCCAAAGTAAGTGTTGGCTTTGGGGATGACCAGTGCAATATACCTGCTGGAGCGCGTGCTACAGGTGGGTGTTGCTATGGTGACCAGTGAGCTGAGATAAAGTGGGGCTTTACCTAGCAAAGACTTATAGATGACCTGGAGCCAGTGGGTTTGGTGACGGATATGTAGTGAGGGCCAGCCAACGAGAGCATACAGGTCGCAGTGGTGGGTAGTATTTGGGGCTTTGGTGATAAAACGGATGCCACTGTGATAGACTACATCCAGTTTGCTGAGTAGAGTGTTGGGGGCTGTTTTGTAAATGAGATCGCCGAAGTCAAGGATCTGTAGGATAGTCAGTTTTACGAGGGTATGTTTGGCGGAATGATAGAGCTTGAGAGGATCTGCAGAGAAGAATGGGAGAAACTCCCCAAATACAGGTGTGCCAAGCTTGTAGCGTCATCAATCAATCAAATGTTTTTAGAACACCCTTTTTACATCAGCCGATGTCACAAAGTGTTATACAGAAACCCAGCCTAAAACCCCAAACAGCAAGCAAGGCAGATGTAGAAGCATTGTGGCTAGGAAAAACTCCCTTGAAAGGCAGGAATCTAGGAACCTAGATACCCAATAAGAATCAAGGCTGTAATCGCTGCAAGAGGTGCTTCAACAAAGTACTGAGTAAAGGTTCTGAATACTTATGTACATTTTATATTTTAGTTTAGTTTATAAATTAGCAAACATTTCTTAAAACCTGGTTTTGCTTTGTCATTAATAGGTATTGTGTGTAGATTGATGAGGGGGAAAAAACTATTAAATACATTTTAGAATAAGGCTGTAACCTAACAAAATGTGAAAAAGTCAAGGGGTCTGAATACTTTCCGAAGGCACTGTATAGACTATAGAGAGAGTTAGGCCAACTTAGAAATATTCCCCATGTAATGCTAATAGGGAGCTAACATGGCTGCCATATAATATTGAAGTGTCATGTAAATGCATCATAATGCAGAAAAACTGCATTGGCCCAATTCTCTATATACAGTATATGGCTCTTGCAGAGCCACAGTGGAAATGCAAGGCAGGTTATTGGAAAGGAGGAAATGAAGCACGTTTTCCCAAAGGTACTGTTGATACTCTATATTCCACACATATTGAGCACTGAGGCTGCATGCACATTCATTTTTGTAATTTTACCCTTGATCTTTCTTTAATTTAATTTTTAACTGCCTGCCTCATAAGTCAAGAACAGTCTGGCTTTTTGTAAAGGGTTAAATTTGTAAATTGAGCATAGTTGGGTAAGAGAAAAAAGTAATAGAAAATCAAAAACCCTCTGAGCCTTTTCTTAAAGGATAGTTCATGCAAAATCTATGTTTTTGTCAAATTACCCTTACCTTGAGTTGTGTCTGAAGGTCCACGATGACAGAATCCACAATAATGTATTATTTACTCCTGGCTACAGCCTGCATCGTCAGATTTCATGAATGGAAACAGCTGAACCGATGTTATCAAAGCCGCACTGCAAGCCGAAACGTCCTAAAACACTTCAAACTAAGTTTGGTAGCGTCGATACCTGTCCATGTTTTCTTCCCCAGGAGAATGTTGTAATTTTTGCAATAAAATTCAAATGTTCTAACGCTCTGATACTTCCTATTTTTACCGGTCAGTTTTGATCACACCTGGAAAACAATCCACGTCTAAGTGCCTGCCCCAGGGGGATGACAATATCCCTGCAAGACGCATACAGCTGCCCTGTGGTGTGGCTACGTGAAGTAATAGTTCCAGTCCTGAGTAACCATATTCCAGAGATTATTTCAGCCGTTTGCGCGTTAAAAATATTCCCCAATAACTCCACCACCAATTTAGTTTGAATTGTTTTTCAGGAAGTGCAGCTTTACTAACATTGGTTTGGCTGTTTTCTTTCATGAAATCTGACAGTGCTAGTATGCTAACTCCAGGCTGTAGCCAAAAGTAAATCATGGATTATTGTGGATTCTGTTACCATGGGCCTTTAGACACAACTCAAAGTAAGGGTAATTGTACCAAAATATAGATTTTGCATAAACTATCCCTTTAAGTAAGCAAGTGTGTTGTCAGGGGAGTGGACAGAGCTATTGAACCACCCTACTTGAGATGTAATTCCCTGCTCCGTTGAAGAAAGTCTGGACATTTCTATTGGAAAGAGAAGCTCTAAAGCAATTATATAGATTCTGCTATGCCGTCTGAGTTTGACTGCGTCATCGCCACTCCCTGTCTTTCACATCGGGGATGGTTATTGATGGAGCCATCATCTCCAAAGCTGAACATCTGAAACAAAATTCTACTCTTTTGGTGATGGGATCTTGGTCTCTCACAGCTGTTGTGGTTTTATTACACACTGCTGTTGTGGCTTTGTCTCTGTAACCAGTGGAGGGCTTCCACTAAAGTGCTGGCTGCTAGGGAATCTCATGATATTTCATTTGTACACACAGTGTTTCCTAATATATGATACGGTTTTTCCAGAGAACATCCCAATTGAATCAAATCAAACCAAATTGTATTTGTACGGTGCTCTTTACAAATGCAATTGCTACAAAGTATTGAAGAACAATCTGGGTAATTAACTTCCCAAAGATCAAGCCAAGGTGACAGAGGCAAAAACCGGGCATATGGATGTGTAGCTGTTAGTTAGGCCAGGACTAGCTCCACACCTACTCATTCAAGGGATTTTCTTTATTATTACTATTTTCTACATTGTAGAATAATAGTGAAGACATCAAAACTATGAAAGAACACATATGGAATCATGTAGTAACCAAAAAATTGTTAAACAAATAAAAATATATTTTAGATTTTAGATTCTTCAAAGTAGCCACCCTTTGCCTTGATGACAGCTTCGTAACACTCTTGGCATTCTCTCAACCAGTTTCACCTGGAATGCTTTTCCAACAGTCTTGAAGGAGTTCCCACATATGCTGAGCACTTGTTGGCTGCTTTTACTTCACTCTGGGGTCCAACTCATCCCAAACCATCTCAATTTGGTTGAGGTCAGGGGATTGTGGAGGCCAGGTCATCTGATGCAGCACTCCATCAGTCTCCTTGGTCAAATAGCCCTTACATAGCCTGGAGGTGTGTTGGGTCATTGTCCTGTTGAAAAACAAATTATAGTCCCACTAAGTGCAAACCAGATGGGATGGCGTATAGCTGCAGATTGCTGTGGTAGCCATGCTGGTTATGTGTGCACCAATCACTGACAGTGTCACCAGCAAAGCACCCCCACACCATCACACCTCCTCCTCCATGCTTCAGATCATCGGTTTGCCTACAGTTGGAACCAAAAATCTCAAATTTGGACTCATCAGACCAAAGGAAATATTTCCACCGGTCTAATGTCCATTGC
The DNA here is from genome assembly GCF_016432855.1 of Salvelinus namaycush. Classification (NCBI taxonomy): domain Eukaryota; kingdom Metazoa; phylum Chordata; class Actinopteri; order Salmoniformes; family Salmonidae; genus Salvelinus; species Salvelinus namaycush. The sequence goes on from NC_052307.1 coordinate 17,897,278, forward strand.
TCGTGTTTCTTGGACCAAGCCAGTCACTTCTTCATATTGGTGTCCTTTAGTAATGGTTTCTTTGCAGAAATTCAACCATGAAGGCCTGATTCACTCAGTCTCCTCTGAACAGTTGATGTTGAGATGTGCCTGTTACTTGAACTCTGTGAAACATTTATTTGGGCTGCAATTTCAGAAGCTGGTAACTCTAATGAACTTATCCTCTGCAGCAGAGGTAACTCTTCATCTCCTGTGGCGGACCTCATGAGAGCCAGTTTCATCATAGCGCTTGATGTTTTTTGCGACTGCACATGAAGAAACTTTCAAAGTTCTTGACATTTTCTGAATTGACTGACCTTCATGTCTTAAAGTAATGATGGGCTGTCGTTTCTCTTTGCTTATTTGAGCTGTTCTTGCCATAATATGGACTTGGTCTTTTACCAAATAGGGCTATCTTCTGTATACCACCCCTACCTTGTCACAACACAACTGATTGGCTCAAACGCATTAAGAAGGAAAGAAATTCCACAAATTAACTTTTAAGAAGGCACACCTGTTAATTGAAATGCATTCCAGGTGACTACCTCATGAAGCTGGTTGAGGGAATGTCAAGAGTGTGCAAAGCTGTCATCAAGGCAAAGGGTGGCTACTTTGAAGAATCTCAAATATAAAATATATTTTGATTTGTTTCACACTTCTTTGGTTACTACATTATTCCATTTGTGTTATTTCATAGTTTTGATGTCTTCACTTTTATTCTACAATGTAGAAAATAGTAAAAATAAAGAAAAAACACAGAATGAGTAGGTGTGTCCAACATTTTGACTGGTACTGTATGTGAATGTTTTGGGTTTTTGTCAGTGTCAGTGTCAGTGTCAGTGTCAGTGTCAGAGTGAGTGAGTGAGTGAGTGAGTGAGTGAGTGAGTGAGTGAGTGAGTGAGTGAGTGAGTGAGTGAGTGAGTGAGTGAGTGAGTGAGTGAGTGAGTGAGTGAGTGAGTGAGTGAGTGAGTGAGTGAGTGAGTGAGTGAGTGAGTGAGTGAGTGAGTGAGTGAGTGAGTATATAATGTGGGTCAGTGGAGATAGTCCGGTTAAGGGGTAACCAATTAATCAACTATTCACTGTAGCAGTCTGTATGGCTAATTAGTGTTCCGGTACAGTTTGTTGTATGATAGCAGAGTCAACAGTCTATGGCTTGGGTGGCTGGAATCTTTGGCAAGGTTTCGGGCCTTCCTCTGACACCGCCTGATATAGAGGTCCTGGATGGCACAGAGCTCTGCCCCAGTGATGTACTGGGCTGTACACATAACCCACTGTAGTGCTTTGCGGTCGAGGGAGGTGCCATAATAAGCGGTGATGCAGCAAGTCAAGATGCTCTCGATAGTGCAGCTGTAGAACGCTTTCAGGATACGAGGGTCCATGCAAAATCTTTTCAACCTCCTGAGGGGGAAAAGGAGCTGCCGTGCCCTCTTCATGACTGTGTGGGGGTGTGTGGACCATGTTAAGTACTTAGCGATGTGGATACCATGCAACTTGAAGCTCTCGACCCGCTCGACTAGAGCTCCGTCAATTTGGATGGGGATGTGGTCTAACCTCTTTCTCCTGTAGTCCACGATCAGCTCCTTGGTCTTACTGACGTTGAGGGAGAGGTTGTTGTCCCGGCACCACACTGCTCCGTCTCTGACTTTCCCCTGTAGGCTGTCTCATCGCCGTTGGTTGAGGATCTGCATGGCGTAGGTGTTGTTCCCTACCCTCACCACCTGAGACCGGCTCGTCTGGAAGTCCAGGACCCAGTTGCAGAGGGAGGTGTTCAGTCCACGGGTCCCCAGCTTGGTGATGAGCTTGGAGAGGACTATGGTGTTAAATGCTGAGCTGAGGTCTATGAACAGCATTCTCACATAGTTATTTCCCTCTTATCCAAGAGGAGGAGGGCAGTGTGAAGTGCAATTAAGATTGCGTCATCTGTCGATCGGTTGGGGCGGTATGTGAATTGTTGGGGATCCAGATTGTTTGGGATGATGGTGTTGATGTGTGCCAGTCCTTCAAAAGCAATTCATAATTAACTAGCAATACAAACCGATTGTCATAGCTAGCTAAATTTAACCAAATAGTTTCAATGTTAGCTAGCAAGCCAGCAATATAACCGCCGCTAACGTTAGCTAACAGCAAGCTTTAACTTGGGGTATTTTGTTAAGACATGTAACATTAACGTTAGCTAGCTAAAAAATGAACTAAAAACCCAATCATAGAGTAACGTTAGCAAGCCAGCCATCCAAGTCCAGCTGGCTAGCTAACAGTAAGCTTTAACTAGCAATACAAACCCGATTGTCATAGCTAACTAAAGTTAACCAAATAGGTTCAATGTTAGATTCTTGCTTGTTTGGCCCGTTGTGTCAAGTCACTCTTTATTATTATCCATAGAGTAACGTTAGCAAGTCAGCATGGCACGATCATCCTCCAGAAGGTAGTCCATCACAACTTTTTCCCACTGATTTTTGTCGATAGCGCCTGATAAATTCAGGGCAGCAATGTTATTGAGAGCAGTAGCAACATATTTGCAGTTCTCCATGGCTAACATTATATCTATCGAAAAAACTGCAGTTGATAAGATTATCTACGCATTATGAGCAGCTCATTTTGTAGACACCAGATGCTACACTGCAGACTAATCCAAACTCATCTCTTGGTATGTCCAACCCACTCATTATCTCAGCCAATCATGGCTAGAAGGAAGGTTGCTCACTCTTTCTGTGGCTAAACCAACAAGCAATTTAACAATTTTATACGTATTTACAGATGGCATACAAGTTTGATATTAACGCACATGAAAGTTCACGTTCCTGAAAAGGCATTTCTACCCAAAAACGCATTTTGATAAAAAAATATTTTTTACGTTCAAACGACTCTCTTGTGAAGTCGTGACTTGCGACATATGCCTAGTTTCCTGAATCTGGTCACATATGTGATAATAGTATGAGCTTTCTTCTCCGTCGGCATCTGTTCTACGCTATTCTTTTCAACATTATTAGCTAAATAATGGTCATTTTGCACACACAAAAACAAGTGAGACAGTCCCACAAGGATTTGCCCGAAATGCCAGATGGCCAGTCCGCCCTTGAAACTCCACATACAGAAGGAAAAAACCCAAAAGGATAAACAATGAAGCATAGAGATAGAATACATCAAGAGGACAGAGTTTATTTTGTATTTAAAGGGAAGATAATCTAAACCAGCTCACTCAAAGTTTATCTTAATAAGTAAGACTAAAATATAAAATACATTGGAATTCTGAACACAATACAGATTGGAATTCTATGTGCCATTGCCATGAGAATAGCTTTCATCTCTAATGGAGAGAGAAAGAGGGCGCACAAAGGAGACAGTGGAGAAAATCCACATGACAGGTCTAGTTATCTTGAATGCAAATGCTTGCCATGTGTTTGCAAGAATGACACATTTGCTATTTATTGATCAATGGAGGACCACATGCTATAATGCTCCCATCTTACTTTGAGAGACCAGGCAAAGATCCACTCTAATTGTTCAGATGGTGACAGAATGTGTTGACACTCATTATTAAGCTCCTTGCCCAGCACTTGGACTGCTCATGGTGTAAACATAGTTAAACATTAATTATGCCAACTGCCAGTGGTGATATCTACAGTGGGAGTTATTTGGGTTATAGGTATCCAGGATTTATTTTGTATTTTTTTCGCATGAACATTCCAAACTGTATTAGATGACCGAAGCCCTCTTCATAGCGAAACAGACCAACAAAAAACTTAAATATATACAGTATATATTATTTGTTTAACCTTTTAAAATTGCGAGCTTACGCTGCAGTTCTTAATAGGTCATTTGTGGTTTAGTACGGTACCCTATGTCACCACTTCATTGCTCCAGACCAGCACAAGGGGGAGTTAGAGCACTGATTATGCTTTTGGGTCTTACTGTGTCTCTAACTGACAATGAATGGGCGACATAAACCTACATAGAAACTGATAATTGTGCACGACTTCAGTATTACTTACATGTACAAAAACTGTTGTTATACTAAGGTTTTTATTATTTTATTTTGCTCTTACTGTAGTACTGTAGGACACTCCCGACCAGTACCATTGTACAGTGCCTGAGTGGTGCAACGGTCTAAGACACTGCATTGCAGTGCAAGCTGTGTTGCTAGAGATGCTGGTTCAATACCCGTGTCGGCCTCGACTTGGAGACCCATGAGATGCCGGTAGGGTTTTCTCCCTCTGAAAACAGAAATAAATAACAAACTGCCTTTATTTACAAATTAGTAACAATGTCTCACCCCATGTTCAAGAATGGTCTTTTTCTTGCTCATTTTACATTATTTGAAAACTAAATCTTCTTTAAGGGGCATTGCACTAATAATGTCAGTGACTAGGGAAACGCTCTTGCTGCTCTGTTCTTAGTGCCAGTCTGCACGTTCAAACTAAAACAATGTATTTAATAATGGCATCTTTATGCTTCATTAATAAAATAATTATAAAAATACTCTTTCAAAATGCCGATGTTTATTTAGTTATGGATCCATAACGATTTACTATGGGAATAAATATCACTAAATTACAGAAATATCCTCCAATTGTCCAATCCTCTATATGTAATTATTGGCGGAGAGTCACGTCATATTTTTCAATATACTGTAGGCCTACCGTAGGCGACATGAGTCTCACTAGTGTTGAGTAATGTGCTGTTAAAAGTGGTGTAGGTCTTATTTATTTAAAGAGCATATTGAAGTTAGAAGCAATAGCCTACAACTATTTTAGCACCGTTTCACGCTGCTCTGAGACAAGCATGGGGGCTGGTCTTGATAAATCAATGAGATTTTTATTTTCACTGAATCTCCGTTTGTGTATTGGTTAGATTAGAATTCGAAAATTAGGATGTAGAAATGTTATGCTCTTAGTGTAACCTTTATTTAACTAGGCAAGTCAGTTAAGAGCAAATTCTTATTTACAAGGACAGCCTATTCCTTCCTCCCCATCAAGGAATTGAACCCCGGTCTCCCGCAGAGCACTGGATTCTTTAGCTAAATAGCCCAGTACTGTACTCCCGACCGTCACGTTGTACAGCGCCATATTTTTCGAACCATCCTAACGGAAACCCAGGTTTTTTTTTGTTTTCCTTGGAATAGAAACAACATAATATTAATCAAATTTATCCCAAAAAGTAATTGGAAAGGTAGATACAAATTATTTGTGACATTGTGGTTACAATAAAAAATGTAAACAAGATGTAAACAAGATGCTGTATTTTTATTTACAGTAGTGATGGACAGCTGGTGGCATTTTGAAAACAGTTTTTCAAACACAAGTAGCCCGGTTAGCAGGACAATAGACTCTTTATAGCCCGTGCTGCAGTATGACGCAACTTTTAACCTCTCTAGGGTAACTGGCTCTTCAACAGCCAGTGAAACTGCAGGTCGCCAAATTCAAAACAACAGAAATCCCATAATTACAATTCCTCAAACATACATGTATTTTACACCATTTTAAAGATACACTTGTTGTAAATCCAGCCACAGTGTCCGATTTCAAAAAGGCTTTACGACGAAAGCAAACCAAACGATTATGTTAGGTGAGTGCCTATTCACAGAATAACACAGCCATTTTTTCAGCCAAAGAGAGGATTCACAAAAAGCAGAAATATAGATAAAATTAATCCCTAACCTTTGATGATCTTCATCAGATAACACTCATAGGACTTCATGTTACACAATATATGTATGTTTTGTTCGGTAAAGTTCATATTTATATCCAAAAATCTGAGTTTACATTGGCGCCTTATGTTCAGAAGTTCCAAAACATCCTTTGATTTTGCAGAGAGTCACATCAATTTACAGGAATACTCATAATAAACATTGCTAAAAGATACAACTGTTATGCATGGAATTTTAGATGCACTTCTCCTTAATGCAACCGCTGTGTCAGATTTCAAAAAAGCTTTACGGAAAAAGCAAACCATGCAATAATCTGAGGTCGGCGCTCAGAGCCCAATCAAGACACAAATATAGCCGCCATATTATGCAGTCAAGAAAAGTCATAAAAGCATTATAAATCTTCACTTACCTTTGCTGATCTTCGTCGGAATGCACTCCCAGGACTCCCACTTCCACAAGAAATGTTAGTTTTGTTCGGTAATGTCCATCATTTATGTCCAAATAGTTACTTTTGTTAGCGCGTTTGGTAAACAAATCCAAAGTCACGAAGCGCGTTCACTAAAAGCAGACGAAATGTCAAAAAGTTCCGTAACAATCAGTAGAAACATGTCAAACGATGTATTGAATCAATCTTTAGGATGTTTTTAACATAATTCTTCAATAATGTTCCAACTGGAGAATTCCTTTGTCTTCAGAAAAGCTAATGGAACGGGAGCAAACTCTCATGTGAACGCGTATGGTCAGCTCGTGGCTGCTGGCAGACCTCTGACTCATTCCTCTCTCCTTCGGCCCCACTAAACAGTAGAGGCATCAGACAAGGTTCTAAAGACTGTTGGCATCTAGTGGAAGCCTTAGGAAGTGCAGCATTACCAATATCCCACTGTATCTTCAATAGGAGCTGAGTTGAAAATCGACCAACCTCAGATTTCCCACTTCCTGGTTGGATTTTTTCTCGGGTTTTTGCCTGCCATATGAGTTCTGTTATACTCACAGACATCATTCAAACAGTTTTAGAAACTTCCGAGTGTTTTCTATCCAAATCTACTAATAATATGCATATTCTAGCTTTTATGGCTTTGTAGCAGGCCGTTTACTCTGGGCATGCTTTTCATCCGGACGTGAAAATACTGCCCCCTACCCCAAAGAAGTTTTAAAGGAGGAACCATTGAAATTACTATCACCTATTTGCCTGTGATAATATCTTGCCAATCTTGCTTATCACAAATCCATGCTACAGTACGGTTATGCTTTGGAATCTGAAAAAAAGATCCCAATAAAAAAGTATGAATATGGTCTTCGGTGATTCTTAAATCCACATCCTTTAGCAACGCTGCAAGCATTTGTTTTGGATGAACATGCCTATGGGATTTACTGGGGGGGTAATAAAGTAACCGAGTGGTCTCTACATTATCTCTGTGGATATATACATACTGTACACAACCTCCTGCGTCAGAGACGCTTCAGAAATATCTAATCATATTTACATGCCTCTACATATTCCAGGAGGACTGCAGCATTGGGGTAATGACTGAGAAGACTTTGAAGGCCAACCTCAATAAACTGCATCACTAATTCAAAGCCTCATGCAAGCACGTAGTTCATCAAGTCTTTTAAAAAGCAATCAAAAACCTTTCCATGAAAAACAGTAAGTAGCTTTTGGATTCACACAACTATGTATGTTTTTAAATCAAACTAAGACCAATGCACTAATGAGTAAGAGTTTCCTTCTGAACATGCTTCAGGCCGTAGCTTTAATATCCGACCTCTCGACCAATTAGAAAATTACCCAGGATATGAAATACTGTACACTGGTGCTTCATCAATTACTGTAAAATTGAGTATTTTGCTGCTCCAGCAAACCTGCACTGTCGGGGGTCGTTATTTATGTCCTGCTGTTGACAGTCAGATCATAACCATGGCTGCAAATAATATTAATGAATTATGAGAAAATATTAAAGTGGTCTGCAAAACCAAAATACTGGAAAAACGTATGTCATCCAGAATTGACGCGACCACTAACTGACTGACTGACTGACATTGACTGACTGACTGACTGACTGACTGACTGACTGACTGACTGACTGACTGACTGACTGACTGACTGATATTGCCTGACATTGACTGAATGACTGACTGACTGATATTGACTGATATTGACTGACTGACTGACATTGACTGACAGACTGACATTGACTGACTGACATTGACAGACTGACATTGACTGACTGACTGACATTGACTGACAGACTGACATTGACTGACTGACATTGACTGACAGACTGACATTGACTGACTGACATTGACTGACTGACATTGACAGACTGACATTGACTATTGACTGACAGACTGACATTGACTGACTGACATTGACAGACTGACATTGACTGAATGACTGACATTGACTGGCTGACATTGACTACTGACTGACAGACTGACATTGACTGAATCACTGACTGACTGACACTGACTGACCAACTGACTGACATTGACTGACTGACTGACAGATTGACTGACATTGACTGAATGACTGACATTGAGGAACATTGACTGACTGACTGACAGATTGACTGACATTGACTGACTGACTGACAGACAGATTGACAGACTGACATTGACTGACATTGATTGACTGACTGCCATTGACTGACTGACTGACAGACTGACAGATTGACATACTGACATTGGCAAACATTGACTACTGACTGACTGACTGACATTGACTGACTGACTGACTGATTGACAGACTGACATTGACAGATTGACTGACATTCACTACTGACTGACTGACAGATTGATAGACTGACATTGGCGAACATTGACTACTGACTGACTGACTGACTGACATTGACTGACTGACTGATATTGACTGACATTCACTATTGACTGACTGACTGACATTGACTGACTGACTGATATTGACTGACATTCACTATTGACTGACTGACTGACATTGGCTGGCATTGACTGACTGACATACTGACATCGACTGTCATTGACTGACTGACTGACTGATTGACAGACTGACATTGACTGACATTGACTGACTGACTGACTGACTGATTGACAGACTGACATTGCCTGACATTGACTAACGGACTGACTGACTGACATTGACTGACTGACTGATTGACTGACTGACATAAACTGACTGACTGACTGACTGACATTGACTATTGACTGACATTAACTGACTGACATTGACTATTGACTGACATTAACTGACTGACATTGACTATTGACTGACATGGACTATTGACTGACATGGACTTCTGACTGACTGACATTGACTGACTGACTGATTGACTACTGACTGACATTGACTGACTGACATTGACTGACATTGGCTGACTGACATTGAATGACTGACTGATTGACTACTGACTGACATTGACTGACTGACATTGAATGACTGACAGACATTGACTACTGACTGACATTGACTGACTGACATTGACTGACTGACATTGACTGACTGACATTGCATGACTGACTGATTGACTACTGACTGACATTGACTGACTGACATTGAATGACTGACAGACATTGACTACTGACTCAGAAGAGTGGGTGTGCCATGCCGTTCTGAGAGGTGACAGACATATCGATAATGTATTATCATAATAAAATGATATTTAACGATATCACAGGTGATATACTGTTTTAATAACTCAAAGTGAGTTAAGCCATACTGTCTTGATTTTTATTAACAATTACTTTATGCCGATACTGGAATGCACACACAAAAAAACAAGCTTATGTGCAGAAAAAGCCCAGCCTCACGAGGACGGCACTAGCTGCACATGTAGGAAGAGAATCTCTGTGTGATTTTTAAGTCTTGCCCTGGGCACTCGCTCTCCCCTCAGCCCATGTATGCACTACCGGCATATGGAGATATAGAGGAGTGGCCGAGTGGGGGGCAGGCCCTTCCAAAGGTGAACTCCAGGTTTGTATTCAAACACAGCTCCACTATCAACAACTTCAACCCAAGAAGAGGGCTCCAGCACAGATGTGGACATGCCCGACAAACAAAATGTCACGTCAAAGTCAAACCAACCGCCCCCTTCTCAAACTCGGCCAGGGGTTTGCTGATTGTATCGAGATAAAGTTGAACCATTCTATGTCCCATTTTCTGAAAAGTGCTGTTCACATACTATGCAGTCTGGAAATCAAATTGCAAATGTCATGACATTTTCAACTGAATGGTTTCGCATTGATAACCCAAAATGCTGTTTTTATTATCCTTGAAACCTTTTGTTTTACATTGTTGTTTTGTTTGTTGTTGTTTTTATTTGTTCTTGTCTCTTTTTCTCAGTTTTACATTTTTTATTGGTCGTTCGCACATCGGGTGGGTAGTTGTTTGGTTAGGTTGGATGGGGATGGTGGCTCGGAGGGGGTGGAGATGGGGGGGTGGGGGTTTGGAGAGGGGGGGTGGAGGAGGAGGTTCTCGGAGGGGACTGTGGGGGGGGGGTCTTGGATAGTTTAGCGACTCCACTGCAGGTGGATTGTGTTTAAAAATTCTATAATATATATTGTTTTATATATAATGCGTTCCTGTAGGAGGAAGAAAATGGATTGACAAGGTGAGAAAAATGATGCCTTTTGATGTTTGCCGTTAATGGAGGATGATGGTAACTGTCAGAGGCAATAATGGCCAAACACAAGGCTCATAGAAGGCATTTGTTTTTATTGAATTGCCTCCTCCAACTTTTTCCTGACAGTTTTCCTGTTTGAAAATATATGTTCTCATTTGATAGACTTCTCTCCTCTGTTGACATCTGTCTCCTCTGTTGATATCTCTCTCTGTTGAGCTGAATGTCCATATTTTGAATCACATAAATACTTAATCCAAGGCCATGGCATGAAGCCTTCACCTCCCTTTTCTACTGATCTAAACTATTAAATTGTATTAAAGATGTTGATATGGTGAATAGTTACAGCTGGAGGTGGGTTTAGCATAATCAGCCGTTCCTGAGGAGCAGCTTTGAGAGACTGTGACATGTGGTACTGCTGCATTCCTCTCCACTCAGGTCTGATGAATTCAGGAAAAGGGGGGGCCAATTGCTGACGTAAGTTCATAATCATTAGCTTGAACCAGGCAGATCTACTTATCTTTTAATCATCTACATTTCCAGACAGTATAGGCAATTATATGGTTACAGTAGTGCCACATTGCCACCAGTTCATATCCCAATGTTCTTACTCTCTGCAGCACCATGCAGCCAGGTCGCTGCCTTAGACCTGAGGCATGCTGGAGTGGAGGGCCGGTTTTGATGGAAGGGCAGAGGGGATATTAGCCTTCTGAGCCTCACAGAGAGAGGTTGACACATTTAAGTTACAGTGAGTCTCTCTATGGTACTATGAGTCAACGCTTGGCAGCGGAAGACGATCTTAATAACCATACAGTGCATTCGGAAAGCATTCAAACCCCTTGACTTTTCCACATTTTGTTACGTCACAGCCTTATTCTAAAATGTATTAAATAGTTTTCCCCCCCTCATTCATCTACACACAATACCCCATAATGACAAAGAAAAACAGGTTTTTAGACATTTTTGCAAATTTGTTTAAAAAAATAAAATAATGAAATATCACATTTACGTAAGTATTCAGACACTTTAGTCAGTACTTTGTTGAAGCACCAATTACAGCCTCGAGTCTTCTTGGGTATGAAGCTACAAGCTTGGCACACCTGTATTTGGTGAGTTTCTCCCATTCTTCATCGTAGGGATGGTGCCAGGTTTCCTCCAGACATGAGTTCAATCTTGGTTTTATCAGACCAGAGAATCTTGTTTCTCATGGTCTGAGAGTCCTTTAGGTGCCTTTTGGCAAACTCCAAGCGTGCTGTCATGTGCCTTTTACATTGTAGTGGCTTCCGTCTGGCCACTCTACCATAAAGGCCTGATTGGTGGAGTGCTGCAAAGATGGTTGTCCTTCTGGAACGTTCTCCTATCTCCACAGAGGAACTCTGGAGTTTTCTCAGTCTGACATCTGGTTCTTGGTCACCTCCCTGAGAAAGGCTCTTCTCCCCAGATATCTCAGTTTGGCCGAGCGGCCTGGTCTTGGAAGAGTCTTGGTGGTTCCAAACTTCTTCCATTTAAGAATGATGGAGGCCACTGTGTCCTTGGGGACCTTCAATGCTGCATAAATTGTTTGGTACCCTTTGTGCGTTGACACAATCCAGTCTCGGAGCTCTACGGACAATTCCTTCGACCTCATGGCTTGGTTTTTGCTCTGACAAGCGCTGTCAACTGTGGAACCTTATATATCATGTCCAATCAATTGAATTTACCACAGGTGGACTCAAATCAAGTTGTAGAAACATCGCAAGGATGATCAATCGAAACAGGATGCACCTGAGCTCAATTTTGAGTCTCAGAGCAAAGGGTCTGAATACTTACGTAAATGAGGTATTACTTTTTTGTTGTTGTTCAAAATCAGTTGTTTTAATAAATACAATTTAGAATAAGGCTGTAACGTTACAAAATATGAAGAAAGGGAAGGGGTCTGAATACTTTCCGAAGTCACTGATCTCTCTGTTTCTTAGTCAAAACATCACATTTCCTGCACTGAAATCCCCATATTTTCTTCCTTTGATGTTGCAGATGACTTTATCTTCACTACAGACTACTTTGCCATAAGCTGCTTTGAAACCAAAGTAGTAATTACCAACAATAATTAATTGTGACTACCAGCCATCGCACTCTGACTGCAGTCAGACATTCTCATTGCATTCAGCCAAATATGAGCCTCACAAAGGATTTTCTATGTAATTTCTCTGTTCAGCAATCTCATTTTAAACCAGTATGGCAAACCCCAAAAAACGATCAAGTTGAATTTGAACTGTTTTTTGGGGGGAACCAAAATCACCACTGCTGTTTTGGAAAGATGACAGAACATGTAATAGCAGTGTGTAACTGCTGTTTTGGAAAGATGACAGAACATGCAATAGCAGTGTCTAACTGCTGTTTTTGAAAGATGACAGAACATGTAGTAGCAGTGTCTAACTGCTGTTTTGTGTTTTGGTGCATTTTGCCACTGCCCATAGCAGTATTTTCTCCTCTGTTTGAAATCCTTCCCTGGAGAATGAACCATTGTAGATGCCCATTCTCAGATAATGAATGCCTTACCACTGAGCTATGAAATTAACAGACCATTATGCGCTAAAACACACACAGAGACAATAAATGCTTCCCCACACCATGCTGCTGAACTCAACCAAGAAATAGGAATCAACATATTGTCATTTTGTGTCCAATATTATCTGGGGGAAAAATCATGAAAATGTAGCAAAAGATTTCTGCTTGAGGAGCAAAGGACAACAGTGCCCCCCTGTGGACTAAAGTGGCTCCTCATCCAGTTGACAGCTAAATCCTGAAGCCAGTTGTTATGCTGCCTAGCTTTGCCATGGTTGTATTCCTTTCATGCTAAATGAACATACAGGCCTTGTGTTTTAAGCTCAATTTCACTCTATATCTATATCTAATAGCCATTAACAGCTGCTTAAGTCTGCTTCACAATTAACTGTAATTTGATATTTAAACAGTGATACATGAGAAATGGCTTTGGTTGTGAAAGTCAGAGGAGCAAAAGTACAGCTCTCAAGAGTTGTATTTCTCAGAGCACCCATATTGGTATAGACCAGCAGGGTTCAAAACAAATAAACGGAACCTGTCATCACCAGTGGGGGCCAGTGTCAGACAAATCCCCAGAGCCATACAGTATACGCTGCTAGAGGAAGGACTTTTAGGGGAGAGCAAACTGCCTCTTTACACAGAGAGAGGCGGCAGTCACACTGCTTTGATGTGTTAGTATATGCACTCACTCTTGGCATCTAGCACAACGTGACTAAATCCAGGCACCAGACTCTCTATTTTTTTTCTGTTGTCCTTGTCTGGAAGTAAGTGTCAATTTGTCACCACAGAGTGTAGCTGTCTGTGACATCTTGGCCCTTTTTCAGATCAAATTATGTAACATGAAAACAAATCCTAGCATGTCCCAGCCCTATTCTCTAGGGTCATGGTGTAGTAGGGGGGAGATCCTGGTATGTCCCTGCCATCTTCTCTAGGGTCATGGTGTAGTAGGGGGGAGATCCTGGTATGTCCCTGCCATCTTCTCTAGGGTCATGGTGTAGTAGGGGGGAGATCCTGGCATGTCCCTGCCATCTTCTCTAGGGTCATGGTGTAGTAGGGGGGAGATCCTGGCATGTCCCTGCCATCTTCTCTAGGGTCATGGTGTAGTAGGAGCGAGATCTTGGCATGTCCCTGCCATCTTCTCTAGGGTCATGGTGTAGTAGGAGCGAGATCTTGGCATGTCCCTGCCATCTTGTCCAGGGTCATGGTGTAGTAGGGGGGGAGATACTGGCATGCCCCTGCCATCTTCTCCAGGGTCATGGTGTAGTAGGGGAGTGATCCTGGCATGTCTCTGTTCTCTCCAGGGTCATGGTGTAGTAGGGGGGTGATCCTGGCATGTCTCTGTTCTCTCCAGGGTCATGGTGTAGTAGGGGGGATCCTGGCATGTCTCTGTTCTCTCCAGGGTCATGGTGTAGTAGGGGGGATCCTGGCATGTCTCTGTTCTCTCCAGGGTCATGGTGTAGTAGGGGGGGATCCTGGCATGTCTCTGTTCTCTCCAGGGTCATGGTGTAGTAGGGGAGTGATCCTGGCATGTCTCTGTTCTCTCCAGGGTCATGGTGTAGTAGGGGGGATCATGGCATGTCTCTGTTCTCTCCAGGGTCATGGTGTAGTAGGGGGGTGATCCTGGCATGTCTCTGTTCTCTCCAGGGTCATGGTGTAGTAGGGGGGTGATCCTGGCATGTCTCTGTTCTCTCCAGGGTCATGGTGTAGTAGGGGGGTGATCCTGGCATGTCTCTGTTCTCTCCAGGGTCATGGTGTAGTAGGGGGGTGATCCTGGCATGTCTCTGTTCTCTCCAGGGTCATGGTGTAGTAGGGGGGATCCTGGCATGTCTCTGTTCTCTCCAGGGTCATGGTGTAGTAGGGGGGGATCCTGGCATGTCTCTGTTCTCTCCAGGGTCATGGTGTAGTAGGGGAGTGATCCTGGCATGTCTCTGTTCTCTCCAGGGTCATGGTGTAGTAGGGGGGATCATGGCATGTCTCTGTTCTCTCCAGGGTCATGGTGTAGTAGGGGGGATCATGGCATGTCTCTGTTCTCTCCAGGGTCATGGTGTAGTAGGGGGGATCCTGGCATGTCTCTGTTCTCTCCAGGGTCATGGTGTAGTAGGGGGGGATCCTGGCATGTCTCTGTTCTCTCCAGGGTCATGGTGTAGTAGGGGAGTGATCCTGGCATGTCTCTGTTCTCTCCAGGGTCATGGTGTAGTAGGGGGGATCATGGCATGTCTCTGTTCTCTCCAGGGTCATGGTGTAGTAGGGGGGATCCTGGCATGTCTCTGTTCTCTCCAGGGTCATGGTGTAGTAGGGGGGATCCTGGCATGTCTCTGTTCTCTCCAGGGTCATGGTGTAGTAGGGGGGATCATGGCATGTCTCTGTTCTCTCCAGGGTCATGGTGTAGTAGGGGGGATATCCTGGCATGTCTCTGTTCTCTCCAGGGTCATGGTGTAGTAGGGGGGATCATGGCATGTCTCTGTTCTCTCCAGGGTCATGGTGTAGTAGGGGGGATATCCTGGCATGTCTCTGTTCTCTCCAGGGTCATGGTGTAGTAGGGGGGATCCTGGCATGTCTCTGTTCTCTCCAGGGTCATGGTGTAGTAGGGGGGATCATGGCATGTCTCTGTTCTCTCCAGGGTCATGGTGTAGTAGGGGGGATATCCTGGCATGTCTCTGTTCTCTCCAGGGTCATGGTGTAGTAGGGGGGATCATGGCATGTCTCTGTTCTCTCCAGGGTCATGGTGTAGTAGGGGGGATATTCTGGCATGTCTCTGTTCTCTCCAGGGTCATGGTGTAGTAGGGGGGTGATACTGGCATGTCTCTGTTCTCTCCAGGGTCATGGTGTAGTAGGGGGGGGATAATGGCATGTCTCTGTTCTCTCCAGGGTCATGGTGTAGTAGGGGGGAAACACAAGGTCCCTGTAGTCTATGAACCTGACTTTTGTCCCTTCCTGTAGCTGTTGAAATAGAGCAGCCATACATCATCCTACAGCTGTGCCCAGAGAGTCAATAAAGCCTGGGCCCAGAGGGTCAATAAAGCCTAGAAGTCCTACTTCTACACACACTGCTAACCTCGCAATTCTTTCTTCCTTATTTATCTTCCAGTGCTCTCTTTCTCTTCTCCCCTCCTGCTCTTCCAGTGCTCTCTTTCTCTTCTCCCCTCCTGCTCTTCCAGTGCTCTCTTTCTCTTCTCCCCTCCTGTTCTTCCAGTGCTCTCTTTCTCTTCTCCCCTCCTGCTCTTCCAGTGCTCTCTTTCTCTTCTGCCCTCCTGCTCTTCCTGTGCTCTCTTTCTCTTCTCCCCTCCTGCTCTTCCAGTGCTCTCTTTCTCTTCTCCCCTCTTGCTCTTCCAGTGCTCTCTTTCTCTTCTCCCCTCCTGTTCTTCCAGTGCTCTCTTTCTCTTCTCCCCTCCTGCTCTTCCAGTGCTCTCTTTCTCTTCTCCCCTCCTGCTCTTCCAGTGCTCTCTTTCTCTTCTCCCCTCCTGCTCTTCCAGTGCTCTCTTTCTCTTCTGCCCTCCTGCTCTTCCAGTGCTCTCTTTCTCTTCTCCCCTCCTGCTCTTCCAGTGCTCTCTTTCTCTTCTCCCCTCCTGTTCTTCCAGTGCTCTCTTTCTCTTCTCCCCTTCTGCTCTTCCAGTGCTCTCTTTCTCTTCTCCCCTCCTGCTCTTCCAGTGCTCTCTTTCTCTTCTCCCCTCCTGCTCTTCCAGTGCTCTCTTTCTATTCTCCCCTCCTGCTCTTCCAGTGCTCTCTTTCTCTTCTCCCCTCCTGCTCTTCCAGTGCTCTCTTTCTCTTCTCCCCTCCTGTTCTTCCAGTGCTCTCTTTCTCTTCTCCCCTCCTGCTCTTCCAGTGCTCTCTTTCTCTTCTCCCCTCCTGCTCTTCCAGTGCTCTCTTTCTCTTCTGCCCTCCTGCTCTTCCAGTGCTCTCTTTCTCTTCTCCCCTCCTGCTCTTCCAGTGCTCTCTTTCTCTTCTCCCCTCCTGCTCTTCCAGTGCTCTCTTTCTCTTCTGCCCTCCTGCTCTTCCAGTGCTCTCTTTCTCTTCTCCCCTCCTGCTCTTCCAGTGCTCTCTTTCTCTTCTCCCCTCCTGCTCTTCCAGTGCTCTCTTTCTCCAAAGACAACTTCTGTCAATATTATCTCTTCTAACCCTTCCTGCTGCACCAGGTGTACAAGCTGTTGCACACAGAGGAGGATTCAGTTGCAGAAAGAGAATAGTTCATTAACTTCTTATGGCTGCAGGGGCAGTATTGAGTAGCTTGGATGAAAGGTGCACAGAGGTGCCCATAGTAAACTGCCTGCTCCTCAGTCCCAGTTGCTAATATACAGTGGGGCAAAAAAGTATTTAGTCAGCCACCAATTGTGCAAGTTCTCCAACTTAAAAAGATGAGAGAGGCCTGTAATTTTCATCATAGGTACACTTCAACTATGACAGACAAAATTAGAAAAAACAATCCAGAAAATCACATTGTAGGATTTTTAATGAATTTATTTGCAAATTATGGTGGAAAATAAGTATTTGGTCACCTACAAATAAGCAAGATTTCTGGCTCTCACAGACCTGTAACTTCTTCTTTAAGAGGCTCCTCTGTCCTCTACTCGTTACCTGTATTAATGGCACCTGTTTGAACTTGTTATCAGTATAAAAGACACCTGTCCACAACCTCAAACAGTCACACTCCAAACTCCACTATGGCCAAGACCAAAGAGCTGTCAAAGGACACCAGAAACAAAACTCTAGACCTGCACCAGGCTGGGAAGACTGAATCTGCAATAGGTAAGCAGCTTGGTTTGAAGAAATCAACTGTGGGAGCAATTATTAGGAAATGGAAGACATACAAGACCACTGATAATCTCCCTCGATCTGGGGCTCCACGCAAGATCTCACCCCGTGGGGTCAAAATGATCACAAGAACGGTGAGCAAAAATCCCAGAACCACACGGGGGGACCTAGTGAATGACCTGCAGAGAGCTGGGACCAAAGTAACAAAGCCTACCATCAGTAACACACTACGCCGCCAGCATGCCAGACGTGTCCCCCTGCTTAAGCCAGTACATGTCCAGGCCCGTCTGAAGTTTGCTAGAGAGCATTTGGATGATCCAGAAGAAGATTGGGAGAATGTCATATGGTCAGATGAAACCAAAATATAACTTTTTGGTAAAAACTCAACTCGTCGTGTTTGGAGGACAAAGAATGCTGAGTTGCATCCAAAGAACACCATACCTACTGTGAAGCATGGGGGTGGAAACATCATGCTTTGGGGCTGTTTTTCTGCAAAGGGACCAGGACGACTGATCCGTGTAAAGGAAAGAATGAATGGGGCCATGTATTGTGAGATTTTGAGTGAAAACCTCCTTCCATCAGCAAGGGCATTGAAGATGAAACGTGGCTGGGTCTTTCAGCATGACAATGATCCCAAACACACCGCCCGGGCAACGAAGGAGTGGCTTCGTAAGAAGCATTTCAAGGTCCTGGAGTGGCCTAGCCAGTCTCCAGATCTCAACCCCATAGAAAATCTTTGGAGGGAGTTGAAAGTCCGTGTTGCCCAGCAACAGCCCCAAAACATCACTGCTCTATCGGAGATCTGCATGGAGGAATGTGCCAAAATACCAGCAACAGTGTGTGAAAACCTTGTGAAGACTTACAGAAAACGTTTGACCTCTGTCATTGCCAACAAAGGGTATATAACAAAGTATTGAGATAAACTTTTGTTATTGACCAAATACTTATTTTCCACCATCATTTGCAAATAAATTCATTAAAAATCCTACAATGTGATTTTCTGGAATTTTTTTTCTCATTTTGTCTGTCATAGTTGAAGTGTACCTATGATGAAAATTACAGGCCTCTCTCATCTTTTTAAGTGGGAGAACTTGCACAAATGGTGGCTGACTAAATACTTTTTTGCCCCACTGTATGCATATTATTATTCGTATTGGATAGAAAACCCTCTGAAGTTTCTAAAACTGTTTGAATGATGTCTGTGAGTATAACAGAACTCATATGGCAGGCAAAAACCTGAGAAAAAATCCAAACAGGAAGTGGGAAGTCTGAGGTTGGTCGATTTTCAAAACAGCCCCTATTGAATACACAGTGGGATATGGATGAGTTTGCACTTCCTACGGCTTCCACTAGATGTCAACAGTCTGTAGAACCTTGTCTGATGCCTCTACTGTGAGGTGGGGCCGAAGGAGACAGGAAATAGTCAGGTCTACCATGACCTGGCCATGCTCTGACCATGCGCATTCACATGAGAGGGAGCTCTGTTCCATCGCACATCTGAAGTCAATGTAATTCTCCGGTTGGAACTTTATTGAAGATTTATGTTAAAAACATCCTAAAGATTGATTCAATACATCGTTTGACATGTTTCTACTGACTGTTACGGATCTTTTTGACATTTCGTCTGCTTTTAGTGAACGCGCTTCCCGACTTTGGATTTGTTTACCAAACACGCTAAGAAAAATAGCTATTTGAACATAAATGATGGACATTACCGAACAAAACAAACATTTCTTGTGGAAGTGGGAGTCCTGGGAGTTCATTCCGACGAAGATCAGCAAAGGTAAGTGAAGATTTATAATGCTTTTTATGAGTTTTGTTGACTGCACAATTTGGCGGGTAACTGTATGGCTTCCTTTTGTGGCTGAACGCTGTTCTCAGATTATTGAATATTGTGCTTTTGCCGTAAAGCTTTTTGAAATCTGACAGCGGTTGCATTAAGAACAAGTGTATCTTTAATTCTATGTAAAACATGTATCTTTCATCAAAGTTTATGATGAGTATTTATGTTATTTGACGTGGCTCTATGCAATTTCTCCGGATATTTTGGAGGCATTTCTGAACATGGCGTCAATGTAAACTGAGGTTTTTGGATATAAATATGAGCTTTATCGAACAAAACATATATGTATTGTGTAACATGAAGTCCTATGAGTGTCATCTGATGAAGATCATCAAAGGTTAGTGATTCATTGTATCTCTATTTCTGCTTTTTGTGACTCCTGTCTTTGGCTGGAAAAATGAATGTGTTTTTCTGTGATTTTGCGGTGACCTAACATAATCGTTTGTGGTGCTTTCGCTGTAAAGCCTATTTGAAATCGGACACTTTGTGTGGGATTAACAAAAAGATTACCTTTAAAATGGTATAAGATACATGTATGTTTGAGGAATTTTAATTATGAGATTTCTGTTGTTTGAATTTGGCGCCCTGCACTTTCACTGGCTGTTGTCATATCATCCCGTTAACGGAATTGCAGCCATAAGAAGTTTTAAGGCCCAGGTCGACTGGCTATTGGAGGCCCTTTAGCTTGTTAGTGCAGCCGCACACCATAGCATCTACATCAGACGTCTGTCTGGATATTCTAGCCTAGCACTTTAGGAGAGGATTCTTTCCAAAAAGACCGTTTACATGATATAGAGCCTTTGGGTACTACACACAAACCCCTTTAGTCTCCATGTAAATGACTTTGGTAAAGATAGAGGGAACGACAGGGAGCAGTTTACTGTAATTAAACCGAGTTGTCATTGTCATCATAGCTGTCTACCGCCCAACACGGAAGCCATTTCATGTGAAGCACAGAATATTCCTGCATTCATTACAATAATGTAATTGCACATTAAATCAAGAATATATCAATATGACGTTATCCCATAACGTGTTTATGTTATGGAAGCACTTGTTCAATTAAGATATAAGAGCTTCTGTGTGGCGCAGCGGTCTAAGGCACTGCATCTCAGTGCAAGAGGCATCACTACAGTCCCTGGTTTGAATCTAGGGTGTGGTACATCTGGCCATGATTTGGAGTCCCATAGGGCAGTGCACAATTGGCCCATCATTGTCCAGGTTTGGCTGGGGTAGGCCATCATTGTAAATAAGAATTTGTTCTTAACTGACTTGCCAAGTTAAACAAAGGTTACATTTAACAAAAATAAGGCCCGAGGGGGTGTGGTATGTGGCCAATATACCACGGCTAAGGGCTGTTTTTCCACGCAACGCGGAGTGCCTGGACACAGCCCTTAGCTGTGGTGTATTGACCATATATCACAAACCCCTGAGGTGTCTTATTGCTATTATAAACTAGTTTCCAACATAACTAGAAGAGTTAAAATTAATGTTTTGTCGTACCCGAGGTATACGGTTTGATATACCACGGCTGTCAGCCAATCAGCATTCAGGGCTCGCACGACCCAGTTTATAATCTCTATTTGATTAGGGGAATTGTTATGAGCAAACACATTATTCTATACTGATGAAGGGAACTGATGTGATATCACTAT
This sequence comes from Salvelinus namaycush, assembly GCF_016432855.1. Taxonomy (NCBI): domain Eukaryota; kingdom Metazoa; phylum Chordata; class Actinopteri; order Salmoniformes; family Salmonidae; genus Salvelinus; species Salvelinus namaycush. The sequence continues at coordinate 17,918,320 of NC_052307.1, forward strand.
CTGTTACTCCTTTGTCTTGGGTTTGTAGATGGAAGCTTCTGCAGCTGCTTGCCTCCAGGCTGCCAAAAGGCATATGTGCAAACAGATAACAGCCCTGTATGTGACCATAGATTTTGGATTGGAGGCATCCAGATGTAAGATCTGAGGTCCGGCTTCTCTGGTTGATTGGTCAGCTGTGACTGGCCAGGCCTGGACTACAACCCCCACAAAAACCCCACCAGAAGGCTCCTCTGCCAGCAGGGTAAAGCACATTATGCTGGGGCTTTCTCTGCACATCACAAAGATTATTGGTGTGCGTGTGTGTGTGAGTGTGTGTGTGTGTGTGTGTGTGTGTGTGTGTGTGTGTGTGTGTGTGTGTGTGTTTGTGTTTGCGCGCGTGTGTGTTTAATGTGGTCATAAACATCTGGGGAAAATACTATTGAACCATAAGGCCACAATAGACACAAGGCTACAACTGATTTGCTGGTATGTCAGTGACTTTTACCCATTCTATGCTGCCTAGTGTGCCACCTTTCAATACGGACAGGACAACATAACAACAATGTGCTGTCGCAGGACAATGATCAAAATCATGCTAATAAAAAAAATATCTCGTTTAACAATCCAGCATATTGAGGAAAAACTAACATCTGTTAATTATTTCTTAACATCACTGCTTTGTCAGAAGATTTCTAAAACAGTGCGATCGATTTGAATTCGCAGCTCCCAGCTCTTGTGGTCCTGTATGGCTCAGTTGATAGAGCATGGTGCTTTCAATGCCACGATTGTTGGTTTGACTCCTGGGGCCACCCATGTGTAAAATGTATGCATGTAAGTTTCTTTGAATAAAAGCATCTGCTAAATGGCATATATTACTAAGCACCTCCTCAACATACATCCTACTACAGGAGCAAGCTAGAAGATGTCAGGAGTAACTCTTCCATTACTTTAACACCCAGAGCCCATCAAAGGATGTCTTTGAGCTAAAGTGCACAAACAGCTACTCTGAAACGAACGTAACGTAGCAGATGTAATAGAAACACCTGAAACTAGATCCCCTACATACTGGTCTTGACGATAACAAAAAAAAAATGTATTCTGCACTGTTCAACCAATTCTCTTTCCATTTCCCCTGAAAACCGGAACATCTGGTTGTTAGGGACTCGGCAGAGACAACTCCTGAACAGACGTTCACACCCAGAGGGAGTAGAATAATAAAGAAGGTGTGGGAATATAAAACCCTGACTGTCTGAAAGAGAAATTGCACGCACACACGCACGCACGCACGCACGCACGCACGCACGCACGCACGCACGCACGCACGCACGCACGCACGCACGCTCGCACACACACACACACACACACACACCTGTAAAGCCTCTAGAGACCCCAGAGCCAGGTGGCACAGTGCGTAAGATGACATTACTAACTACAATGACATTGAGTAAACAAGAAGCTATTCCCCCAATCATTATCCCTCACCCTCCACAGCGAACCACATAATGAAATCATCACCTCACGTTGGTCTCGGCAGAGAGATTGGAGAGCTGCCCTACATCTGGCGCAGACAGGAGATAGATTTACTTTTACACCACTGAGCATGAGATAGTGTCATTGGCTTTTTTCCTGGATTTTAATTACAGATAATTATGAGAAAGAAGAAAAGGCAGAATTCATTGAATACAAATTGGCACACTAGAGGTATTGGAGTCTGGAACAGTCATTTTCAAACGTGCTCAGACAAACAAAATGTTTTTTGTGTTCTTTTTTTAACTGAGAAAGCACTTGCAAACTATACTGGAACATCAATTGTTACAAAGTAGTCACTTTTATTGCAGCACATCTTGTTAGAGCTATTATAAGAGGTTTGGAATGTGTCTTCCATCAACCAACCAACACCACAGTGGGAGTTCTAACCTGCATCCCACGGATCATTAATTCACCTTTTACATAACTGTTATGAACAAGAATATACACTCACCAGACAGTTTATTAGGTACAAAACTGGATCACTCTTACAGACAGTGAGTCACATGGGAGTGGCTTGCTCTATAAAGCAGGCAAACAGGCATTGAAGCATTCAGTTACTGTTCAGTTGAATGTAAGAATGGGCAAAACCAGTGACCTAAGCGACTTTGAGCGCGGTATAATCACCGGTGCGCCAGATCCAGTATCTCAGAAACAGCCTCCTAGGCTTTTCACGTGCATCAGTGTCTAGGGTTTACCGAGAATGCTGCGACAAACAAAAAAACGTCCGGTCAGCGGCAGTCCTGTGGGCGAAAACAGCTCGTTGATGAGAGAGGTGGAAGGAGAATGGCAAGAATCGTGTAAGCTCACATAAGAGATCCACATAGCACATTGAATGAAACAACGGAAGCCCATTCATTTTCAATGAAGGAAGCAAAGTGGGCGGGGGACCGTTGGGCGATGCGAGAATGGGCGAGGGAGCTGAACAGGGCGGGACCAAATTGGGGAAAACTTAATTAACTTTAGGCAAATACTCTTGCGACAACACGTTGCTATTGACCAATCGAAGCTCACTACAGTTTCCTGCCCCTACTGGATTTGCTGTTGATACCTAGCACTACCTAGCCTGCTAACTAGCAACAACATGAAGGCGAAGCAAGTGTGACTGTCACGCCCTGACCTTAGAGATCCTTTTTATGTCTCTATTTTGGTTGGTCAGGGCGTGAGTTGGGGTGGGCATTCTATGTTTTGTGTTCTATGTTTTCTATTTCTGTGTGTTTGGCCAGGTGTGGTTCTCAATCAGAGGCAGCTGTCTATCGTTGTCTCTGATTGAGAACCATACTTAGGTAGCCTGTTCCCACCTGTGTTTTGTGGGTAGTTGTTTTCTGTTTTGTGTTGCTGCACCTTACAGGACTGTTTCATTTTCGTTTCACTCTCTTTGTTATTTTGTTTAGTGTTCTGTTTTAATAAATTAACATGAACACTTACCACGCTGCGCTTTGGTCCGATGATTCCTCATCTTCTGACGACGAATATCGTTACAGTGACTATCTGAATTTACACGTTAAAAGGATCTTGGCCGTAACAGGTGGGCACACGATCACCAACACTGGACAATTGAGGAGTGGAAAAACCTCGCCTGGAATATGCCCGTGAGTTCAGTTTATTTGAGTGGCCAGCACAGTCTGCACAGTCCCCAGACCTCAACCCAATAGAGCATCTTTGGGATGAAATGGAACAGGCTGTTCACAGCATGAACGTACCACCGTCCAATCTGCAGCAACTGCATGATGCCATCACGTCAACATGGACCAACATCCCTGTGGAACGTTTCAGACACCTCGTAGAATGCCCCGAAGAATTCAGACTGTAGGGAGGCCGACCTGGTACTAGATGGGTGTACCTAATAAACTGAGTTTATTTGTGAAGGACATTTTTTTAAGGAATGTTCAGATTCCCTTTCATTTTAACCATTCTTTATTCCATACAATACGATAGCTGCAATATCAATTGCACCTCTTCCCTAATTGGTTCTGTATCCGTTTGGTTAGTTGACCTAATTATTGAAGGAACAGCAGGTGTGTCATAATTTGAGAGATCCTGGTGTGTGTACGGTGAGCCACAGTTTAGCCATCCGTTTTGTACCTTTTTACTTGTTTTAAACAGTTAATTTCGCAGTCTGTTTTCGAAGCCTTTTAAGTGTTAGAGCGTCTGCCAGCTCTCTCACAATTTCTCTGTGTGAATTATGGAAGACGGCTGGAGAAACCAGTGAAGCAGGTTTAATCCTCAGGAGCTGAACACTGAGTGTTAAGTCGAGGGAGACACAGTGAAGCAGGTTTAATCCTCAGGAGCTGAATACTAAGTGCTAAAACCAGGGAGACACAGTGAAGCAGGTTTAATCCTCAGGAGCTGAATACTAAGTGCTAAAACCAGGGAGACACAGTGAAGCAGGTTTAATCCTCAGGAGCTGAATACTAAGTGCTAAAACCAGGGAGACACAGTGAAGCAGGTTTAATCCTCAGGAGCTGAATACTAAGTGCTAAAACCAGGGAGACACAGTGAAGCAGGTTTAATCCTCAGGAGTTGAACACTGAGTGCTAAGACCAGGAGACACCGAGGATGAGTCATAGCATCAGCTCCAGAGCATTGTCAGAATTTATCTTTCATATATAACCAACCCCGTTTTCATCAAACAAGTCTACCTAATACTCACAAACTGTACAATGAGTAGAGGCATTGTGTAGGCTGTTACATACTAAGTTGTTATTAACTCATGATTGATTTGCCTGCTCCTCTGTATTATAAACATAACGTAATACAACAGAGATCGGACATTTTGAAGGCACTGTGGGCAGAATTACATGCACACTGTGCCTAGGAATAGCTTTAGAAGAGTGTGGAGGCATCCAACAAGAGCAGTGGGTTCATCTAATAAGAACAGTGGGCTTATCTAATAAGAACAGTGGGCTCATCCAATAAGAACAATGAGCTCGTCCAAAAAAGAACAGTGGGCTCGTCCAAAAAGAACAGTGGGCTCATCCAATAAGAACAATGAGCTCATCTAATAAGAACAGTGGGCTCATCCAATAAGAACAATGAGCTCATCTAATAAGAACAGTGGGCTCATCCAATAAGAACAATGAGCTCGTCCAATAAGAACAATGAGCTCATCTAATAAGAACAGTGGGCTCATCCAACAAGAACAGTGGGCTCATCCAATAAGAACAATGAGCTCATCTAATAAGAACAATGAGCTCATCCAAAAAGAACAGTGGGCTCATCTAATAAGAACAGTGGGCTCATCCAAAAAGAACAGTGGGCTCATCCAATAAGAACAGTGGGCTCATCCAACAAGAACAGTGGGCTCATCCAATACGAACAGTGGGCTCATCCAATAAGAACAGTGGGCTCATCCAAAAAGAACAGTGGGCTCATCCAACAAGAACAGTGGGCTCATCCAAAAAGAACAGTGGGCTCATCCATTAAGAACAGTGGGCTCATCCAATAAGAACAGTGGGCTCATCCAATAAGAGCAGTGGGATCATCCAATAAGAGCAGTGGGCTCATCCAATAAGAACAGTGGGCTGATGATAAGTTTATATAGAATAACAGAACCTCTAGGCTGAGTCATTCTAAGTGCCAATTAGAGAGGAGAGAGAGAGGTAGGTAAAGAAAGCAGAGTGGGAGAAATACCGCTCCAGAGATAGGATGAAAGGAGAGTGAGAGGAAAAGAAAGGAGGAGGGAGCAAGAAAGAGGGGGAGTGAGTGGTAGCGAGAGAGTGGGAGAAAACAAGGTAAAGGAGAAGGAAAAAGAGAGAGAAAGCAAAATAGTGTGTCTCTGTAGGAGGATGACAGTGTTCACTTCCTGGTCGATGGGATGAAGTGAACACACAGTACGGAGAGACGAATACGGGCTGAGAGGACAAAGAAACATAAACACCAAAGGAAACATTGCGCCTGTGTGTCCCACTACACCAACGCTAGCCATCCTCTACAGGGAAGAGTCAGACCCAGGAAAGCAGCACAGCACTCAGTAATGGAGGTAGGTCCCCTCAGGGCTCAGGCTCAACATGTTATGGCTGCTAAACTGGATGTGATGGGCTACAAGTAGATCATATTGACTAGCCCAGGGCAAACATGCTAGGAAGTCATGGAAAGGCATTGGAAAGAAGTCGAGCATTTGGATGTGTTCTGATTCGGCAATTCTTTACTGTAAGCAGAGGAGATGTTTTGCAGTCTATGATTGAAGAAGAACATGTATTTTAACAATTAAAGAGTGGAAAGGTTGATCCTTTTGTGCAGGTGTTTAGCTTGTTTTCTAAAGAACAACTCTCTGGAGTACATGCACCTTGGTCCTGACTGAGGTGTCAGCTGCCTCTAAACACTATCAAGTTCTGTTGTTGAAACTACAACTATCAATATAATATGTAGCAATAAAATGTTACATACTACAGCTTTTGATAGTGAATAGAAGAAACAGCAAATGACACAGTTTACAGCAGGGGGCATCTGTGTTGCTGTACTAAATTTATAAACTGTATTTCTATCTGGAAAATGCAAGACAATATAATAACAATAAATCAAATCACGTATTCATTAGACACAATTCATGACACAGAAATAGATCGTTATTCTCTTAACAGACAACCTACAACCCCAGTGTACATCAAACAAGGAGATTAGTGTACGCTGCCATAACGTCAAACCATTGTGACATCTGGGAACATTATGTGTTGAAACCTGCAGCCAGGTTTAAATACAGGGTCTGGTGACAAGACTAGATATTGGATAAACAGGGCACCTGCACAGACACGTTGAGCCATGCACTGTCGTGCAGCTTTATGCTGGGAATAAAAATGGATACAGGAAGACGTGTGGGTGTAGAGAAACTGGAGATGACAGGCTTTGGAAAGCAGCACAGAACTGGCTTTTCTTATATTCCATCTGCAGTCTCTTCAGACTAACCATTAAAACCTGCTAATGAAGCTCTCAAAATACCTGGCCCAGATACCCAAATACAGCATGTGTATGTAAGGCTTGATTCAGCGATGCTAATGTGGGGATGCTATTGCTCTAGTTTTAGCACAGTGAATGAGAACACAACATTGATTCCCCACCCCCAAATATGCATACATTTATTTCCTTTAAAAATCAGAACATAAAGTACATTAAGTCCTCAAATGTCGGCTGCACAAACAACAACCAATGTTAACCTTAAACAGTAGTTAAAGGCCCAGTGCAGTAAAACTGTGATTTACCTGTATTTTAAATATAATTCCATACTGTGAAATTGTGAAAATAGTGATAATTCCATTTTAGTGTAAGAGCTGTTTGAAAAGTCCTCCTGAAATTTCAGCATGTTTTGGTGGGATGGAGTTTTGGCCAATAAGAATATCAAACCAAAAACAGCTTTCCCCCTCCCCACAGTCCTAACAAAATTATTGCTTGAGAAATTGCTATTTGCTAAGACACTATTTTTGCTGAAAGAAGCCATTTAAAAAAAATATTAAATCACAGTAAAGTACTTAATTGTTACCCAGAAATGATTTGATATTGGTATACAAATGGCTGGATTGGACCTTTAAAGGACAACTTATTGTATTTTGGATGTAAATGTTATAGAAGTGTCCAGAAAAAAACATAACTTATGACGTCTTAATATGCTGTCTGGGGAGTCGAACCTCTGGGGGGAGAGTTGGCTCCCAAAGCTCGTGGGCTTCATGCTACGCCAGTGTTTATCATTTTGAGGGTCCGAATTATCGAATTATCATAGCGAATGATCATTGATGAATGATTTGGAGGAAACTAAACCATGATTGTTCTCCCAGCATATCACTTTTTATGCTTTGGAACTGTTTAGGCCTACAGTATACTAAAGCTTATTTACAATACAATATTACAAATATATAAAGATAATGTATGTAAACATTCATGCATAAAGAACAACCCTGTCCAGACCTGTTTGAATAATGCATTGCGCCATGCACTTTGTAGCCTACTCTGTAACTTAATTACCCTGTTTTTGTTTTTACTGTGTGCATTAGGGCCTAAATTAGGGCCTTTATACTGTCTAATAATTGTATTTTGTTACACATCCAGATACTCAGCTCATTTGTGTGGTAACTTTTTTTAGGGATGGGAGAGGTTCTCTGAATATTTATTTGTATGGCTGTGGTCAGGTCAAGGTTATCGGGACTATATACACCCAGTCTTAAATAGTTTGATAACAAAAGTAGGCTGTAATGATGAGAGTATAAAACTAGCGACTATACAAGTGTGCTATTTTCTGTTGATTTATACAGCTTGTGTCATACCAAGAGGTCTAAGACAGGTTGGAATAATTTGCATACAGGGAGGGACCAGGGAATTTGGTCAGTGGGCAGATAAGAAACACATTTTAAGTCATGTGTAGATGCAACAAATCCCAATCAGATAATGATCGGATCATCTTAATCAGATGAGGATAACCACCTGTTAACGCAAGGTGTAACCACGGCTTCTGTGTAACTAATGGCTGGTCCAGATAGGAGGCCTGGCTCTACTTCAAACCTAAGAGCTCTGTCACAGGGTATTCAGCCCCCTGATTCAAGGCTTTGAGTTGAAGCCAGTGTAATACCATCCCCAACAATATAGAACTTTCTACCTAGCACGGCCAATCTCTTCAAAATCAAATCAAAATCAAATCAAATCAAATCAAATGTATTTATATAGCCCTTCGTACATCAGCTGATATCTCAAAGTGCTGTACAGAAACCCAGCCTAAAACCCCAAACAGCAAGCAATACAGGTGTAGAAGCACGGTGGCTAGGAAAAAACTCCCTAGAAAGGCCAAAACCTAGTTTGGAGCTAAGTTTGGAGCAAAGTTTGGAGCTAAATGTACTCCTCCTCTAATGCATCTCAGTAGACACTCCTGTCACTTCTTGTCTTAAAAAGGGCCTCAGCTTTTTTTGGGTCCACAAGCTTTCAGTCTGTGGTTCTACATTATTGAAAGAGGATAGTCCTAGAGATACTTTTACTTACTTTAAAATCCTACTCCCTTTTTTGTTTTCTGTTGCAAGTGGAACGGGTCACTGCGGTGTCGGTTTTAGATGCAGGTTAGTCGGAAAAAACAAATCAAAAACAAGATTTAAGATGAAATTGGCCATGGACCATGGGCATGATGCAATTCTAAAAATGATAATATTTGCTGCCATACATTTTCACTGTCATTTCATTTTTAGTCCAACTCAGAGATAAAAGCCTAAGAAGTAAATATTTCATGATTACGGAGAGCCTACTGATCTGTAGCATCTAACGGACGACACACACAACTCTCTAAAACAATTTTTGGATACATTCCAGGCACTTCCAGTAACATTAAGTGTTCAGCCATCAGAGAACAATCATCGATGTAGAATGTGGATAACGTGGCTCAATAAGGAAATGTATATAAAAAAACATAAAGCCTTTAGCACTTGTCATTTTGCGGCATGGTCATTAAAGGGTAAAGGGTACCATTTGGACTCAATTAAAGACACGTTTATCCATGCTTGGAGCCCAGCTGCTAGGCTTATGCAAATGCATTTCACAATGTAAATAGCAGGCAGCCCAGAAATACAATGAATAGAATGGACATCCTCCTCTCTAAAAGTTGATTGTTTGTCAGTCTAATGTCTAATTTCAGAGTGTCGAATCGCTTCAGGCAAGCATTCTAAATTCAGAGATAGGTCTCCATTAAAATGGGCCTGGCTGTTCTTGCCTCAATGAAAAGCAATAGTGCTGAATTAATGAGTATAGTACATGCTCACTTCATCACAACACTCATTTAACCTTGCCCCCCATCCACACAAAGCCCTATCCTCAACCACTCAAAATGATTGATTGAAAGACAATTAGGGTAGCCTACAAAATACCCACCGGCAGCTAAATCGTGCAACCTCATATTCAAACATAAAGTTGACATTTTGATTGATGTCACACACACACAGACACTCACTCTTCCCTCAGTGGCAGTAAGTGTGTGCGATTCACTCTTCAGCGCTAAGGGGTCATTTACTCACAGCCTCCTCAGCGATGTACTAAGTGGATCATCCAATTAGATCCCATTGTATGCTCTAAGGAGGAGACATCACACACATGCAGAGCCTGGATGGATGGATAGCAGGGGAAAACGAGGGACAGTGAAAGATAGATGCTTGTCTCTGCCTCCCACATCATTCTCAGTACAGTCTAATTTTAAAGAAGATTACTCATACTTTCTACACGATGAATAACAGATTATTTTTTATATCTAGCTAGGCAAGTCAGTTAAGAACAAATTCTTATTTACAATGACAGTCTACCGGGGAACAGTGGATTAACTGCCTTGTTCAGGGGCAGAACAACAGATTTTCACCTTGTCAGCTCGGGGATTCAGTCCAGCAACATTTTGGTTACTGGCCAAATGCTCTAACCACTAGGCTACCTGCCACCCCTGACGATGTCAAGCGATGTCAGGGGGATCCTTGACAGGTTACACAGCGAGAGAGACAGGTCCTTCATGTTCAATTATTCACCTCATCACACACTGGAAATGCTTTTGCTGCCATGTACCACCCTTTTCGATAGCTCACACACACACACACACACACACACACACACACACACACACACACACACACACACACACACACACACACACACACACACACACACACACACACACACACACACACACACACACACACACACACACACACACACACACACACACACACACACACACACACACACACACACACACACACACACACACACACACACACACACACACACACACACACACACACACACACACACACACACACTCACCCTTTATGCGAGCTTGGCATAATGGCTGTGTCATGACTAGGAGGACCTTAGGCTAAAAATGTTGATCATCTTATCTCCTCTCCCTATTCACAGTCTACGTGCCACGAGGGGACAGCAAGTCAGACTGGTGATTTCAATACATGATATTAGTTATTAATAATCAAAATACAGTTGTAGTCGGAAGTTTACATACACTTAGGTTGAAGTCATTAAAGCTCGTTTTTCAACCACTCCACAAATGTATTGTTAACAAACTATAGTTTTGGCAAGTCGGTTAGGACAACTACTTTTGCATGACACAAGTAATTTTTCCAATAATTGTTTACAGACAGATTATTTCACTTATAATTCACTGCATCACAATTCCAGTGGGTCAGAAGTTTACATACACTAAGTTGACTGTGCCTTTAAACAGTTTGAAAATTTCCAGAAAATGATGTCATGGCTTTAGAAGCTTCTGATAGGCTAATTGACATAATTTTTGTCAATTGGAGGTGTACCTGTGGATTTATTTCAAGGTCTACCTTTAAACTTGGTGCCTCTTTGCTTGACATCATGGGAAAATCAAAAGAAATCAGCCAAGACCTCTGAAAAAAATGTGTAAACCTCTACAAGTCTGGCTCATACTTGGGAGCAATTTCCAAACACCTGAAGGTACCACGTTCATCTGTACAAACAATAGTACGCAAGTATAAACACTATGGGACCACGCAGCCGTCATACCGCTCAGGAAGGAGACATACTTTGGTGCGAAAGGTGCAAATCAATCCCAGAACAACAGCAAAGGACCTTGTGAAGATGCTGGAGGAAACAGGTACAAAAGTATCTAAATCCACAGTATCGACATAACCAGCAAGGAAGAAGCCACTGCTCCAAAACCGCCATAAAAAAGCCAGACTACGGTTTGCAACTGCACATGGGGACAAAGATCGTACTTTTTGGAGAAATGTCCTCTGGTCTGATGAAACAAAAATAGAACTGTTTGGCCATAATGACCATCGTTATGTTTGGAGGAAAAAGGGGGAGGCTTGCAAGCCGAAAAACGCCATCCCAACCGTGAAGCACGGGGGTGGCAGCATCATGTAGTGGGGGTGCTTTGCTGCAGGAGGGACTGGTCCACTTCACAAAATAGATGGCATCATGAGAAGGTAAAATTATGTGGATATATTGAAGCAACATCTCAAAACATCAGACAGGAAGTTAAAGCTTGGTCGCAAATGGGTCTTCCAAATGGACAATGACCCCAAGCATACTTCCAAAGTTGTGATAAAATGGCTTAAGGACAACAAAGTCAAGGTATTGGAGTGGCCATCACAAAGCCCTGACCTCAATCCTATGGAAAATTTGTGGGCAGAACTGAAAAAGTGTGTGCGAGCAAGGAGGCCTACAAACCTGACTCAGTTACACCAGCTCTGTCAGGAGAAATGGGCCAAAATTCACCCAACTTATTGTGGGAAGCTTGTGGAAGGCTACCTGAGACGTTTGACCCAAGTTCAACAATTTAAAGGCAATGCTACCAAATACTAATTGAGTGTATGTAAACTTCTGACCCACTGGGAATGTAATGAAAGAAATAAAAGCTGAAATAAATCATTCTCTCTACTATTATTCTGACATGTCACATTCTTAAAATAAAGTTGTGATCCTAACTGACCTAAGACAGGGAATTTTTACTAGGATTAAATGTCAGGAATTGTGAAAAACTGAGTTTAAATGTATTTGGCTAAGGTGTATGTAAACTTCCGACTTCAACTGTATGACGTAATTTCAAAACTTCTTGATGTTGTCATGAAATAGACATTTTTACCTAGTTGTATCTAGACATCTCACATCTCTTTAACCAAATAGGCCTTAACATATGCATGTGTACATTGCGACCCCAATAGAAAACACACGTAACTCTTTTAATATTGACCATATCGAGACGGTACTTCTAAGAAGTGCCATCTGGCCCGTGGCTATTGAGGTACAGTAAAGCCCAGCAGCACGTTCATTGTGAGACCTCCCCATAGCATTCACGTCGGTAGCCATGAAGTGCTTTGACAGGCTGGTCATTCCGGAAACCCTAGACCCGCTCCAATTCGCATACCGCCCCAACAGATCTACAGATGACGGAATCTCAATCGCACTCCACACTGTCCTTTCCCACCTGGACAAAAGGAGCACCTATGTGAGAATGCTGTTCATTAACTACAGCTCAGCGTTCAACATCATAGTGCCCACAAAGCACTATGGTGCTTAGCTCAGTTTATCACTAAGCTAAACACCTCCCTCTGCAACTGGATCCTGGACTTCCTAAAGGGCTGTCCCTAGGTGGTAAGGGTAGGCAACAACACATATGCCACGCTGATCCCCTCAGGGGTGCGTGCTTAGTCCCCTCCTCTACTCCCTGTTCACCCACGACTGCGTGGCCAAGCACACACTTCAACACCATCATTAAGTTTGCTGACGACACAACGTTGGTAGACCTGATCAGCAACAATGATGAGACAACCTACAGGGAGGAGGTCAGAGACCTGGCAGGACAACAACCTCTCCCTCAACATGAGCAAGACAAAGGAGCTGCTTGTGGACCACAGGAAAAGGAGGGCCAAACACACCCCCATTCACATCGACAGGGCTGTATTGGAAAACTATCAGGGTCCAAATATATCAAGACAGTCGTGAAGAGGGCACGACAACACCTTTTCCCCCTCAGGAAACCCTCCCACACACACTTTTGTTTTTATACCGATGCTACTCGCTGTTTATTATCTATGCATAGTCACTTTACCTACATGTACAAATTACCTTGACTAACCTGTACCCCTGTATATAGCCTTGTTATTGTTATTTTATTGTGTTGCTTTTTATTTTTTACTTTAGTTTATTTAGTAAATATTTTCTTAACTCTGTTTCTTGAACTGCATTGTTGGTTAAGGGCTTGTAATTAAGCATTTCACTGTAAGGTCTACTACACCTGTTGTACTCGACGCATGTGACAAATAAAATTAGATTTGATTTGAAGTATAAATCCTGTCCTTTATGACCCTGCTCTAGCCTCTATGAGGTAATGGATTGGCTACGTGTGTCACTGTGGGTGTCTGAGTGCCAGCTGGTCCTCTGTGTGGCAGGGCTTTGTGTCAGGCAGGTCAGCTGGGGCTTGGGGGAACCAGCAGCAACCCTTCTTCCCGCTACACACACTCACTCAAAGAGATCACTCCCTTCAAACCCCACTCTCAGTGTCGCCACAAAACCCCCACCCACCCCAATCCTTCTCCAGTGACTGAAAACCTTAATCATGGTGATCCTAGAAGGCCTGAGGGTCAGATGGATGTTAAAAATATATATATACATTTCGATGATGTAGGCCTAATCTTGATGAAATTACAGCATTTTCCTAAATACAAGAAGACCCTCTGATAGGTTTAGTGGAGACAGTTCACATACATTATCTTAAATATCTATGATAGTCAATGTAAAATGAGAGCAATAAACCACAGATGTAAGGAAATATTGCCTTACTGCTAATGCTGAGCACTTGGAATGGATATCCTTAAATCAATAATGGTCCATCTGTGAACATTGTGCAAAATATTCCTCGGATCAACATCCTATCATGGAAAAGTTGATCAATTAAGGTTTTTATGTTAAAAGGTGGAAACAATTTAGGCTGCTTGTCTAAAACAAGGGCTTACTTCTACAGAGGCTGAGAATGTGGGCGAGCTAAACTGATATAGCAGCACTGAATGCAACTCAAAGCCGCTTAAAGCCCTCAGCAGCAGCACCAGTGGTGTAAAGTATTGAAAATAATGTACTTTTTACTCCATACATTGTCCCTGACATCCAAAAGTACTTAGCAGGACAGGAAAATACTCCAATTCACGCACTTATCAAGAGAACATCCCTGGTCATCCCTACTGCCTCTGATCTGGTGGACTCACTAAACACACATAATTAATTTGTAAATGATGTCTGAGTGTTGGAGATAGCCCCTGGCTATTCTTAAATATAAAAAACATGAAAACCGTGCTGTCTGGTTTGCTTAATATAAGGAATTAGAAATTACTTATACTCTGACTTTTAAAACTTAAGCATATTTTATCAATTACATTTACGTTTGATACTTAAGTATACTTAAAACCAAATACTTTTATTTGATTTTTACTCAAGTAGTATTTTCCTGGGTGACTTTTACTTGAGTCATTTTCTATTAAGGTATCTTTAATTTTACTCAAGTATGACAATTGGGTACTTTTTCCACCACTGACTACTACTGCACCATTTGCCCTTTATTCTAAAGTGTAGTCATGTATTTTACACTCAAATATGGTGTTTTCTGTTTAATAGGAGTACATCAACTACCAGACAAGAGTCCACACAAAGACTGGCACACTTCAGGAGACAAAGAAAGAGAGGGGTTCTTTCTCTTCAGCCAGAGAGGTGTTTGTTCAGAGTGGGTGCAGGGCAGTGTGGGAGGAACAGAGAAGAGAGGGGAGGAACAGAGAGGGGAGGGGAGGTTATTACACAGTCAGTTGACGGAGAAAAGGGGCAGAGGGAGTTTGGGAGTGTAAAGAATCCATTGTGAGGAAAGGAGTTAATCACTTGAGCGGCGTGTGCCGGTGTAAAATGAGCACATGTTGTACACCCCATTCCCCGGGGGGGCTTCCAAGGTCCCATCTCCTGCCTTGCTGAATTTACATGTCAGTAAAGGAAGACCCACCCCTCAGAATGGTACCCTCTTGGCGTGGTGATGTGTTCACTGCATGATTGGTTCATTCAGACACACAAACTCAGACACACAAACACAGCTACGCGGTATTTCCAGGACTGGAACGATTGCAGCGCGTTAGTCTGCTAGATGGATGCTTTTCCGTGGCAGTAAGTCAATGTGAATATTTTCTAGTCTTGTGATGAATTCTGGTGGTGAATTCTAGAATTTGAGAGGGATTGTGAGAGAATTAGTTGAGATACATCAACCAGACAGACAGCAGGGGGGAGGGGAGAAGAACGATGTCAAAGATTGTTTACATGTAGCATCTGGCATTTGTTCTGTACTTGAACAGGTATAAATCTAAATAATTATTAGCTATTATTTGTGCATTGTAAGGGAACCATGCCAAACAGTATAATCATGTAGAATGTATCCTCGTTATTTTCTTACATGCTGTATTGGATAGTGGCCAAGTGACTGTATTCTCTTTTGTCCATTGTGATTCTAGTCCTTGTCCACATAGCTATTATTGCATTTTCTATGAAAACATAAGATGAGCAAAAGAGGTGCATGTTTTGGCAATCTTTTCATCTCCTCCTGAGAGACAAATAGTGCAAAACTAACGCTCCTTATTCAATCAAAACAACTGCACTTGCACAATGCTCTAATCATGAAGAGCATTAACAGTGACAGCTATGCATGTCTTTCAGGCCAGCCACACTGTGGAAATAATGATTTGCAACAGATTAGCCGTCAGCTACGTACTACTTAATGGGACTATTATAGTTGGCCCTTTGAAACCATGCTTTTGTTCCTGTGGACATTATGCTTAAAGAAAGGACACCAGGTAGTTGGGGAGCCCAAAGGCAATATCATTCACTTCGGAGACCTCTGCTTATTAGTAACTAGTGTGAACTGAAAATACACTATATGTCTGTTCCCTAGAGGATTAGAGATCATGGTTGGCAACATCTGGGACCTTGTATCTCCCAGGGCAGGGGTGAGGAAGAGAGGGTACGTCTACAGCAGGGGTAGGCCACCCTGGTCCTGGAGGGCCACAGGTACTTTATGTTTTTGATTTAACCGACCTGGAAGACCAGGTGTGTTAAATTTAGGCAATCATTGAACTGATCAATTAGCTCAATTGGTCAGGTGTGGTGCCTAGTTGGAACAAATTCCTGCAGTACCAGTGGCACTCCAGGAACAGGGTGGCCTACCGCCAGTCTACAGTATGGTTGTTGCAGAAAATAAATGCCTTTATAGAACAAAGTTACATTCACAAAATACAACAATAACAAAACATCTGAAATCGAAATGTCTTCCCTGCAGATGGAAACATTGACAATACCGCCCTGGGGTCAAGAGTATAACACCCATTCCCAGTACCTCTTCAACAGCATACGTTAAAGCTGCCAGGACATCTATTCTGCCCTCACCTATGCCCAGAGACCATGGGAAGTGTCAGCAGCTTCATCTCAGGTCCCAGTCTCCACAGCAAGCACTGTCAAGCCACGGAGTACAAACTAAAGAAGGCAGGCCATCCCCGGAAAACAGGCCGGAGCCTGGATGGCCTACTGAAGTACAGCTTTGCTCAGGGGTCTTCCAACCACACCACAAAAGACATCTCTCAGGCAGGCAGGAGTGAGGACTTATTTTACTTAAAGGTGAGCCAGAAGTCGCGGATGACTCACCGCAGAGGCGTACCAACAGAAGATCGTGTAGGAGAGGGACATTCTACTGATATGGAACCAGACAGTAGAGTGACACCTAAACTGCTGCCTATGTCTGGGAAACTGGAGAAGGTGAGACTCTGACTTGCTCAACATACTTTTGAATATGCCTATGTTGTATAATTAATAACCAGTAAGACAACGTCAAACACAAGATCAGACAAGCACAGTAGGTACTGTAGCAAACAACCACATTACCTCTGTTGAAACACCAAGCCTTGTGTTGTCCAGTCTGTTTTGAACCATCTCCAAGGTTGATGACTAAAGCCCCAATTCTGAGTTAGTTTTTTTAGCCTAACTGCAGCAGCACATAACCACACTCAAAGACATAGACATAGCTAGGTGAAAGGACTGACATTCCAAGAGATTGAAATAATAATTGTAAACATTTTGAAACTATACCGTATTTGTTAACAAAGACTAAAATGACAGCAAAAACAAGCAATTGAGTAAAATAACCTTATATAACCTTATGATTGTGCGCTCAAGAAGGCATTATAAGTTATATTCTTCAAGAATGAATGGGTAGGCTATATTTTATTCATGAAAATCACAGTAAATATTGCAATGCCTTGATATTTTGTAAGATGCCATCAGTGATGTTCTTATGCAAACCCTGCTCTCTGAATAAATCAAATCACATTTTATTGGTCACATACACATGGTTACTAAATGTTAATGCGAGTGTTACAAAATGCTTGTGCTTCTAGTTCTGACAATGCAGTAATATCTAACAAGTAATCTAACAAATTCACAATAACTACCTTATACACACAACTGTAAAGGGATGAATAAGAATTTGTACATATAAATATAAATATATGGATGAGCGATGGCCGTGCGCCATAGGCAAGATGCAGTAGATGGTATAGAATACAGTATATACATATGAGATGAGTAATGTAGGATATGTAAACATTATTAAAGTGGCGTTATTTAAAGTGATGAGTGATACCTTTATTAAGTCCATTTATTAAAGTGGCCAGAGATTTGAGTCTGTATGTTGGTAGCAGCCTCTCTATGTTAGTGATGGCTGTTTAACAGTCTGATGGCCTTGAGATAAAAACTGTTTTTCAGTCTCTCGGTCCCAGCTTTGATGCACCTGTACTGACCTCACCTTCTGGATGATAGGGGGGGAACAAGCCATGGCTCGGGTGGTTGTTGAGCTTGATGATCTTTTTGGCCTTCCTGTGACATCGGGTGCTGTAGGTGTTCTGGAGGGCAGGTAGTTTGCCCCCGGTGAAGCATTGTGCAGTCCGCACTACCCTCTGGAGAGCCGTGCGGTTGAGGGCGGTGCAGTTGCCATACCAGGTGGTGATATAGCCGTAAGGCACTTTAACAGGCACTTTAACAGTGCCACACATTATTAACCCTTGTAAATCTAAGGGTTCTAAGCTGACATGGAATTGTTTTAAGGTGGTCATACTATGGATCATTTAGCTACTTGATTTCGAATTTTAGGACCCCTTTAGGTATCAAAACAAGTTGATTAAATATTGAATTTGGCCTTTACTATTATAGCCCAGAGAAACACATTGTATAAGACATTCAGAAATGGTCATAAACACATAAACAGTCCAAAAATAAATCATAAGAAACCAGGTTTTTAAATGTGTCTGTCCTATATCTAGGAGATAGAAGAAATACATTTTTTACACATATTTAACCCTTTTTTGGGTTTGGCACAAAACTACCTTCATACCTCCATTCATTTTTTAAAACTGGTACCGGTTACCTTCAGATGAGACCTGTGACACTCATGTTTGTGAGAGTCTCCCCTTTCCATGGAGTGGTCATAATAGTTTTGTAGGTCAAACCGTTCTTACGCTACAGACGTTTTTGTGAGAAGACCGATTTTCAGGATGTCTCTTGGTCTGACAAACAGCGCTCTAGCTCTGTCACCTTTCACCACAGATGCGGAAGTGCGACATGGGCGGATCCGGTGGATTGAGATGCATCCAATGCCAAAAACAGATATCTCTATGTTATGAGGATTTTTAAAATTATGTTACTTAAATTGACGCACCAATCGACTCTAAGGGATTATTATCACAGAGTAGGGCGTTTCATATTTTCTCAGACAGTACAACAAGGTGGAGGAGGAGGAGGTTGGGTATAACAAGTGGTGTTTCCAGACAGCACAGACAGAAATATCTTATGTTACATATCTTTCATGACAGTTTCATGTATTCTGTATATTCATACATTGCATGTTTACATGTACAAATCTCACATTTCTGGGTGGATATAATCTGTTCCCCCCAGCACTAAATGATGGATTAGTCATTGGCAGTATTATTTGCTTACATGAACATCTCCATTGGATGTTATCTGATCGACTTAATTTGTTCCATCTCCTTCCTCTACCTCTAGAATATGGACAAGGCTTTGATCCGGCCCACAGCCTTCAAGCCAGTCATCCCCAGGAGCACCTCTTCCACAGAGACTCACAACAACCTCACCCACCTCCTTAGTCCCCCAGAGAGGACCAGAGACTCTCAGGAGCCCAAACAGGACACATTTTCAGGGACCCTCTCAGACTCTGGGCAGGATTCAATGTCCAGCCTGCCTACTCACAGCACCAGTGGGAGCCACAGTGCTTCCACAGGCCCATTGACTCAGTGTGCAGGAGGCTCAGCCCATGACATGACCCATCCCCAGCAGCCCCCCCTCTCTACATGGACCAACGGGAATGGCATAAGTGCCAGTGCTAGGGTCGCAGCTCTAAGCAATGGAGGGGCAGCGAAGGCTAACAGGGACACCGTCTCCCTCCCCTCACCTCAGCAGCCTAGCCCTCTCTTGGAGGAGATGGGGGGCTGTAATCGCTCACCCATCTCCACAGACGAGTCCCTAATTGAGCTGCTGGAGCAGAGGCTGCTGGAGAGTGAGACAGAGCTGCAGGAGCTACAGGTGAGCTTTGAGGAGAAAGAGGTGGACACGTGCCAGCTGTTTGAGGAGAAGCAGAGGTATTGTGTTGAGGAGATGGAGGGCCTGAAGCAGAGGTGCTCCACCAAGCTCAGGCAGGTCTCCCAGAGGGCTGTGAAGAACCACCAGGCCTTGCAGCTGAAGGTCAGCCAGCTGCAGCAGGACAACCAGAGGCTCCAGGACGAGCTGGTCCAGATGACCCAGGAGAAGGACCTGATAGAGGTCAAACTGATGTCGTTTGAGATGGAGAAGAACCAACTAGACCCCACCTTAGAGGAGACCCAGTGGGAGGTAAGTGGCCAGCAGGTGTCATGAGCCAGGAGTTTTGACCATATGGTCTTACCATGAAAGACTCAGGGCTAATTGTAGACTGTGACTAGGGCTCAATGTATTTTCTGGTCAGGTCACTAGGAAAAACGAGTTATGGCTACTGAACGCCAGGGTCTATGTCATTTCAAAAATGTCTTGGACAAAAGCAACCACTAGTTCAACACAGTTTTTACTCTTTCCATTTATTATTAGGTCTGCCAAAAGTCTGGGGAGATCTCGCTGCTGAAGCAGCAACTCAGGGACTCCCAGGCTTGTGTCACTCACAAGCTGAATGACATCGTCAGCCTCAAGGCCTCGCTGAAGGAGAACCGGTCCAAAATGGAGGCACTGGAAAAGCAGAACAAATTGCAGGAGGAAAAGATACGCTCTCGCAGTGTGGATGTCGAGGTACTACGTCTCTTTTCTTAAAAGAAAATCAGAGGAAGTATGATATGCAAACAGAGTAGATTTCTTTACTAATTTTCAGCCGCTACACTAGTGGTGAGCCAATGTAAATTTCATTTAAGAGTGAGTGACAATGCTAAACCTAGGCCATTATCTACTTGACCTCCATGTTCAATAGAAAAGTGCATTTGATAATGACACAATTCATATATTCCACCCCAGGTATGCCACAATGAGCTCCAGCGCAAGAAGAACGAGGCTGATCTACTAAGAGCAAAGGTGGACATACTGGAGACAGACATCAATGAAATGAAAAAGGACCTGGCCCTGGCAAAAGAACAGAGGCAGCAGCAAAAGGCCAAACTGGAGGCCCAGGCCCAGGAGAGGTCAGACCAGGCCCAGGAGAGGTCAGACCAGAGTGGGGGCACTGGAGGGAGCATGAGCACTGACTCCCTCCAGAGAGAGGTGAAGAAACTGAAAGTGGAGCTCAGGGAAGAGAGAGAGACTCAGGAGAGGCTGTCGAACAGCTTTGAGCATGAGAGACAGACGTGGAACAGGGAGAAGGACAGAGTCATCAAGTACCAGAAGCAGCTTCAGCTCAACTATCTGCAGATGCACAAGAAGAACCAAGACCTGAAGAGGATCCTGCAGGAGCTCACAGCAGAGCTGGAGAGTCGACCGGAGTTTGACGTGGACATCCACAGCTCAGGGTTACACTATGAGGATATTATCGCCACAGAAATGTGAGGGAGAAACCCACAGAGAATAGTAATAACGATGCTCAAATGTTCTAACAGGGTTATTAAACAGTCTTATGAAACACATATTTTGTTATATCTGGCCAAAACACAGATGAGCTATTGCTGCCTTGGCAGGGGCAGCATTTTAGTGATAATCAAGTTGGCTAACATACTGCTGCAGGATATGATAGAATTGCGGTCAGGTTTGGATATTTTTTTATAAAAATCCTTAATTCTATGTGACTGTGTAAAGCAGGCTTTAAAGGGCACATCCGGAGTTCAAACAATAACAAATAACAAAACAGCTGATGGGATGGGGCTTGAGAACTATAACTACACTCAAATTCATAGACAGAGCTATGGATGCAATGACTGATCATCCATGAGATCAAAATTATAGATTTAACTGTGTTTTGAAGCTATACAGTGTTTGCTTACATTGGCTTTGTATACAAACATTTTAGGTTCTGATGAGGTAAGAGAGTTGAACTATGCTCTTTAAGCATTTATGAGTTGTATTATTTAAGATTCAATGACTATCATGAATTTAGTCCTAAAATTGATGTAGCAACTCCAGATGGCCCTTTAAGCTTTTGTTATCCATAAGTGTGGTTTCCCGGAAACGGATAAAAAATATTTTTCGATGAACATTCTCCATTGAGCCTGCTTTTTAGTCCAGGACTAAGCTTAATCTGTGTCCAGGAAACCACCCCATAATGAAACCACCTCATAATGTTCAATTGACAGTAGCCTAGAAAGCCTACGAAATGGTTATTCCTCTTGAGAAGTTTCCCAGCATTGTAGTGAATTTGGGCATTCTTTCTGCATGTGTCAAGTCCTACATACGATTTTGTAAGTCTCCACAACAACCACTGAGACACAGCAATATGATGTGATGTGTTTTATTATTTAACCTTTTTGATCACGATCACCACTGTGGCCAGAGATATTGCAGAGAGAATGAGGCAAGATGCTGCCCTCGTCAGCACCAACACAGATACTGGCATCTGCACATGTGTATGGGAGTTCACATATCTCTCCTGCAACATAATACAGTCGCTGCATGGCAACAAATGCGGAGGCGTGCAGCCTCTCGCTTCACACAGTCTTTGTTTTAGTTGGAAGTCGCCTGCTCTGTGTGGTAACCATATACTGTAGCCGCGTCTACCTTTAAGTGTCAAAGCACTGGGTGTACTGTGTATTTTGTGAATTATCATTCATATTATTTATTGATATAAAGGATACAAAAGTTGTAGTGATTAGTGTTGAAAGGAACTAATTAAACTGAGATGATAAAGAGTGTATATCGATGCACTTCCATTTTAAGAGTGGTTAGAACATGATTGTCAAAGTGCATCCCACACTACACTGAGAATGTCTCACTGGTAATGATATCTCAAAGATGTAAAACTTAGCTTTGGAGCTGATCACTTGAAAACAAATAACGTCTGAGAATATCTAACATGTACTGTATCTATTGGCATATTTATGATACATACACAGAGACATGTTTTTAAAATCTGACAATAAATGATGTATACGTACACTACAAAATCAACAGTGTGGTTTTTCATAACATCTCTATCACTGTAAAATTATTTGGCTACTTGATATATTAAACGTTTTCTTTTCCTCATATTGTTTAATCCCAGCCGTTTGTGTTTGCTTTGCCCTTCTGGCATCTTCTGCTATCACATGGATGTTTTTCAATCCATTTCTCCAACATGACACCATAAAGGTTAGAAAAGGGAACATAGGTTTTCTGAGACCTATAGAGGCATTCCAGCCTGTGTCAGTAATTGGACAGCAGTTAAGTACAGGAAATAGTATGATAATGGTGCCTTACCCAGCTGTGATTCTCATGGCTGGCCAACATTCAAGCACAAAGAGGTTTGAATAAATTAGCAGCAGGCACATGTGCAACATACAAAAGCAAGGCACTGGCCATAGAACAACTAGCTGTTTTGCAGATGTATAATAACCAAGTGAAATTGACCAGGTCCACGTTCAGTCTTGACTCTAGTTGTCCAGACCAATCCGTTTGTTCATTGACGTTTGTGTGCTCTATTTAATCCGTATCGCGGAAGTTTAGTGTTACAGTGTGATTGAAATTTCAAGGCAATGTTGTGTGTGAGTAATCATCTCATTTATCGCCTTAATTTGCTGGCAGAACTCAGCATGGTTGCTGATGACATCTAGGGGTGGGGTGTGGAAGTGGAAAATGGACTGAATATCATAACAATCTGGATTCACCAAATGTTGTACATTTACATGTTTACATTTGAGTAATTTAGCAAACACTCTTATCCAGAGTGACTTACATCAGTGCATTCATTTTAAGATAGCTAGGTGAGACAACAACATACCAGAAGTGTAACAAGTACATTTTCCTTCAACAAAGTAGTTATCAGAAAAGTCCGTGCTAGTAAAACATGTTTTACTTTAAAAATATACAGTAGCAGTCAAAAGTTTGGACACACCTACTCATTCTAGGGTTTTTCTTAATTTTTTACTATTTTCTGCAGTACGTTGTAGAATAATAGTGAAGACATCAAAACTATGAAATAACACATATGGAATCAGGTAGTAACCAAAAAGGGAGAAAAAAAAGTGTTAAACAAATAGCCACCCTTTGCCTTGATGACAGCTTTGCACACTCTTGGCATTCTCTCAACCAGCTTCATGAGGTAGTCACCTGGAATTCATTTAAATTAACAGAAGTGCCTTGTTAAAAGTTAGTTTGTGGAATTTCTTTCCTTCTTGATGCGTTTGTCACATGTACTCCCTCTCCGGTGCTCGAGGTCGTCAGGCTGCTCATTATTACACACACCTGTCACCATCGGAACGTGCATCAGCGCCTCATCAGACTCACCTGGACTCAATCACCTATAGGGATTACCTTCCCTATATATGTCACTCCTTTTGGTTATTTTTCCTAGGGGTTATTGTTTCTGTTCTGTTGTTTCATGTCTGTACTCTACTTGTGTTTCTTGTTTTGTTCCTTGTGTTATTTATTATTAATGTCACTCCCTGAACTTTCTTCCCGCCTCCCAGCGTACACGTTACAGCGTTTGAGCCAGTCACTTGTGTTGTGACAAGGTAGGGGTGGTATACAGAAGATAACCCTATTTGGTAAAAGACCAAGTCCATATTATGGCAAGAACAGCTCAAATGAGCAAAGAGAAATGACCATCTATCAATAAATGAAGACAAAACATTTCAAGAACTTTGAAAGTTTCTTCAAGTGCAGTCGCAAAAATCATCAAGCGCTATGATGAAACTGGTTCTCATGAGAACCACCACAGGAAAAGAAGACCCAGAGTTACCCTTGCTGCAGAGGATAAGTTCAGAGTTACCAGCCTCAGAAATTTCAGCCCAAATAAATGCTTCACAGAGTTCAAGTAACAGACACATCTCAACATCAACTGTTCAGAGGAGACTGCGTTAATCAGGCCTTCATGGTTGAATTGCTGCAAAGAAACCACTACTAAAGGACACCAATAAGAAGAGGGAACTTGCTTGGGCCAAGAAACACGAGCAATGGACATTAGACTGGTGGAAATCTGTCCTTTGGTCTGATGAGTCCAAATTTGAGATTTTTGGTTCCAACCACTGTGTGTTTTTTAGATGCAGAGTAGGTGAATGGATGATCTCCGCATGTGTGTTTCCCACCATGAAGCATGGAGGTGTCGTGAGGGTGCTTTGCTGGTGACACTGTCAGTGATTTATTTAGAATTCAAGGGCAACAGCATTCTGCAGCGATACGCCATCCCACCTGGTTTGCGCTTAGTGGGACTATCATTTGTTTTTCAATAGGGCAATAACCCAACACACCTCCAGCCTGTGTAAGGGCTATTTGACCAAGAAGGAGAGTGATGGAGTGCTGCATCAGGTGACCTGGCCCTCACAATCACCCGACATCAACCCAATTGAGATGGTTTGGGATGAGTTGGACCGTAGAGTGAAGGAAAAGCAGCCAACAAGTGCTCAGCATATATGGGAACTCCTTCAAGACTGTTGGAAACGCATTCCAGGTGAAACTGGTTGTGAGAATACCAGGAGTGTGCAAAGCTGTCATCAAGGCAAAGTGTGTCTACTTTGAAGAATTGTTTAACACTTTTTGTGTTACTACATGATTCCATATGTGTTATTTCATTGTTTTGATGTCTTCACTATTATTCTACAATGTAGAAAATAGTAAAAATAAAGAAAGACCCTGGAATGAGTGGGCGTGTCCAAACCTTTGACTGGTACTGTATATTTTCCAGAATTCTACAGTGGGAATTGTTGATACTGTAGGTTGTCAATATTATATTCTGTATTTACTAAATATATTTTGAAACTAACGATATAGTTGTTTTCCACTGACATCGTAAAATCTAAATTGCAGTATTATTCTTACAACAATATTGGGGGTATTACTGTATGGTATTTTGAGTGAAGTGAAGTTTTGCTGAGGTAAAATGTTGTTCTACAAGGGACAATATCTGAATAATAATTAAGGTTGTATGTTGTATTTTCATTAGCTTGCACATTTTATTAGCTTGCTGCAATATGTATAATCTGTAACTCAATAGTTGTCACGGTACTCGTCCTCGTCTGATGACGAGTATGAAAGATCGGACCAATGTGCAGCGTGGTAAGTGTGAAATCAATTAATGAAATCCAACTGAACATGAACACTGAATGACAAAACAACAAAAGAGAATGAACGAGACTGAAACAGTTCTGTATGGAAAAAACACAGACACAGAAAACAACTACCCACAACCCATAGTGGGAAAACAGGCTACCTAAGTATGATTCTCAATCAGAGACAACGATCGACAGCTGCCTCTGATTGAGAACCATACCAGGCGAAACACAGAAATACAAAACCTAGAATGCCCACCCCAACTCACGCCCTAACCAAACTAAGATAAAGACATAAAAAAGGAACTAAGGTCAGAACGTGACAATAGTAGACACTGTAATTAGGGGGTAAGTTCCACTGGGTCTAAACTAAACTAACATATGAAATTGTTTTAAGATGGTCATACAAAGGATCATTTAGATATTTGATTTTCAATTTTAGGACACCTTTATTATTATTATTATTTTTTTTAATGAAACATTGAAATTGGCCTTACTGCTATTAGCCCATAGAAACACATTGAATAACAGATTCATACATAGTCAAAAATAAATCAAAAGGAAGTTTGATTTAAAATGTTTGTCATATATCTGAGAGACATAAGAAGGATCAGGTTTTTTACTTCTATGTTTTCTTACCCTTATTTAAAAACCCATTTTGGCACTAAACTACTTCTATACAGCCAATACAGTACTTCTATTTATTTTTTAACTGGTACAGGGCTACCTTCAGATGAGTCTTGTGGGGCTTGTGGGCGTCCTAGAGCAAAACAACCAACATGTACATGTTCCATAGAGGGGTCATATTAGTTTGTAGGCCAAACCTTGTGGACACTACAGACATTTCTGTCACGCCCTGATCTGTTTCACCTGTCCTTGTGCTTGTCTCCACCCCCCTCCAGGTGTCGCTTATTATCCCTGGTGTATTTATCCCTGTGTTTCCTGTCTCTCTGTGCCAGTTCTTCTTGTTTTGCCAAGTCAACCAGTGTTTTTCCTAGCTCCCATCTTTCCCAGTCTCTGTTTTTCCCTAGCCCTCCTGGTTTTGACCCTTGCCTGTCCTGACGTCGAACCCGCCTGCCTGACCACTCTGCCTGTCCTGACCTCGAGCCTGGTACTGTTTGGACTCTGACCTGGTTTATGAATGCTCGCTTGTCCTCGACCTGCCTTTTGCCTCCCCCTTTTGCTATAATAAATATCGGAGCTCAACCATCTGCCTCCTGTGTCTGCATTTGGGTTTCGCCTTGTGCCCTTATAGTTTCCGTGATAAGACCGAATTTCTGGATGTCTCATGGTCTGACAAACACCGCTATAGCTCAGACACCTTTCACTGTAGTTGTGGAAGGCCGCCATTGCCAGATGCAGTGAATTGAGACGCATCAATGCAAAAATATATATATCTTTAGTTTAAATTGACAGATTTTGATGGATTTTTTTATTATACTAATTCTATTTCTGCGGTGATGTGGACATCGACTTTAGGGATTTTAAACCCTGTGTACTTAGTGGCCTGTAGTTTGTAAATCCAGATTCCAAGATGGCGTAGCAGTCGGACGTGTGTTTGTCTTGTCCCGTGTTAATAGTCTGTAAATATACTTTTTTTGTATTTTTTTCAAACATATTTTAATCTGACTTTCCATCTACGAACTAAATATACTTTCCTGCAACCCGCCTCACCTAATGTGGTACGGATCTGCTATTATTTTATACCTTATAACTGGAACCTCCATCAGAAGCTAGCCAGCAAAATAACTACTAGTCATTGTTAGACACTGCTAGCAGTCCTCACCTTTAGCTCGGACACCAGCCAGCTTTAGCTCAGACAATTACCTGCTAGTCTGCACAGTGCGATATCAACCCAGAGGATATTGGACTGCTTTTCTCTACGACATCACCGGATTCCTGCCGCTAGCTCTGGACCATTACACCGGCTCATTGCAGCTAGCTAGCTGAAACCGAGTGGCTACTGTTGGATAATGCCTCTGTTCCGAAGCAAGCACCAGTTAGCCTCGAGCTAGGCCCATCTCCCGGCCAGCCGAAGGAGTACACCAGCTAATTCCTGGGCTAAAATACCTCTTTTGCCAACTGGCCTGGACCCTTTATTGTCGACACAGAGCCCCACCGATCCATCACAACTGGTCTGCTGACATAATCGTTCGATGTGGTTTCAACAGGCTTTTCCGTTGCAATGTCGCCGAAGACCCATCTGCTAGCCCCGGCCCGCTAGCTTTCTGAGCGCTGTGTCTCCCGCTTGCCTAGCGTAGTAGCGACTACCAAACGTCTCCCTGACTCACCTATGATCATTCGGCTACACAGCTGATGCCTGCTGGACTTTTTCATTAACACTGTACCTCGTTTTGTTTATCTGTCAACCCCAGCCTCGAACTCAGGTACTGTGTGTACCTAACTGACTCTCTCTGCATTTACCCGTTGTTGTCTTAGCTCTCCCGACCAACACCTGTGATTGCTGTATGCCTCTCTCTAATGTCAATATGCCTTGTCTACTGCTGTTTCGGTTAGTGGTTATTGTTTTATTTCAGTGTAGAGCCCCCAGTCCCACTCAACATGCCTTAGATAGCTCTTTTGTCCCACCCCCCATGCACACGGTGACCTCACCTGGCTTAACTGGTGCCTCCAGAGATGCAACCTCTCTCATCGTCACTCAATGCCTAGGTTTACCTCCACTGTACTCACATCCTACCATACCCTTGTCTGTACATTATACCCTGAATCTATTCTACCACGCCCAGAAATCTGCTCCTTTTATTCGCTGTTCCCAACGCACTAGACGACCAGTTCTTATAGCCTTTAGCCGTACCCTTATTCTACTCCTCCTCTGTTCCTCTGGTGATGTATTGGTTAACCCAGGCCCTGTAGTCCCCAGTATTACACCTATTCCCCATGTTCCCCTGTAACCGTTAAAGCCTTGGTTTCATGCATGTTAACATCAGAAGCCTCCTCCCTAAGTTTGTTTTATTCACTGCTTTAGCACACTCTGCCAACCCTGAAGTGCTAGCCTTGTATGAATCCTGGGTTAGGAAGGCCACCAAATATTCTGAAATTTCCATCCCCAACTACAACATTTTCCGTCAAGATAGAACTGCCAGAGGGGGCGGAGTTGCAATCTACTGCAGAGATAGCCTGCATAGTTCTGTCTTGTTATCCAGGTCTGTGCCCAAACAGTTCGAGCTTCTACTTAAAAAATCCACCTTTCCAGAAATAAGTCTCTCACTGTTGCCGCTTGTTATAGACCCCCCTCAGCCCCCAGCTGTGCTCTGGACACCATATATGAATTGATTGCCCCCCATCTATCTTCAGTGTTCGTACTGTTAGGTGACTTGAACTGGGATATGCTTAACACCCCGGCTGTCCTTCAATCTAAGCTAGATGCCCTCAATCTCACACAAATTATCAAGGAACCTACCAGGTACAACCCTAAACCCGTAAACATGGGCACCCTTAAAGATATCATCCTAACCAACTTGCCCTCCAAATACACCTCTGCTGTCTTCAACCAGGATCTCAGCGATCACTGCCTCATTGCCTGTGTCCGTAATGGGTCCTCGGTCAAACGACCACCCTTCATCACTGTCAAACGCTCCCTAAAACACTTCAGCGAGCAGGCCTTTCTAATCGACCTGGCCCGGGTATCCTGGAAGGATATTGACCTCATCCCGTCAGTAGAGGATGCCTTGATGTTCTTTAAAAGTGCTTTCCTCACCATCTTAAATAAGCATGCCCCATTTAAAAAATTTAGAACTAAGAACAGATATAGCCCCTGGTTCACTCCTGACTTGGCTGCCCTTGACCAGCACAAAAACATCCTGTGGCATACTGCATTAGCATCAAATAGCCCCCGCGATATGCAACTTTTCAGGGAAGTCAGGAACCAATATACACAGTCAGTTAGGAAAGACTAGCTTTTCAAACAGAAATTTGCATCCTGTAGCACAAATTCCCAAACGTTTTGGGACACTGTGTAGTCCATGGAGAATAAGAGTACCTCCTCCCAGCTGCCCACTGCACTAGGAAAGGCTAGGAAACACTGTCACCACCAATAAATCTACGATAATCTAGAAATTCAATTAGCATTTTTCTACAGCTGGCCATGCTTTCCACCTGGCTACCCCTACCCCGGCCAACACTTCTGCACAACTTGCCCAAGCCCCCCCCCCCCCCCCCCCACTTCTCCTTCACCAAAATCCAGATAGCTGATGTTCTGAAAGAGCTGCAAAATCTGGACCCCTACTAATCAGCTGGGCTAGACAATCTGGACCCTCTCTTTGAAAAATGATCCGCCGCAATTGTTGCAACCCCAATTACTAGCCTGTTCAACCTCTCTTTCGTATCGTCTGAGATCCCTAAAGATTGGAAAGCTGCCGCGGTCATCCCCCTCTTCAAAGCGGGAGACACTCTAGACCCAAACTGTTACAGACCTATATCCATCCTGCCCTGCCTTTCTAAAATCTTCGAAAGCCAAGTTAACATACAGATCACGGACCATTTCGAAATCCCACTGTACCTTCTCCGCTATGCAATCTGGTTTCCGAGCTGGTCAATGGTGCTCATCAGCCACGCTCAAGGTCCTAAACGATATCATAACCGCCATCAATAAAGACAGCACTGTGCAGCCGTCTTCATCAACCTGGCCAAGGCTTTCGACTCTGTTAATCACCACATTCTTATCGGCAGACTCAATAGCCTTGGTTTCTCAAATGACTACCTCGTTTGGGTCACCAACTACTTCTCAGATAGAGTTCAGTGTGTCAAAACGGAGGGCCTGTTGTCCGGACCTCTGGCAGTCTCTATGGGGGTGCCACAAGGTTCAATTCTCGGGCCGACTCTTTTCTCTGTATATATCAATGATATCGCTCTTGCTGCTGGTGATTCTCTGATCCACCTCTATGCAGACGACACCATTCTGTATACTTCTGGCCCTTCTTTGGACACTGTGTTAACAAACCTCCAAACAAGCTTCAATGCCATACAACACTCCTTCCGTGGCCTCCAACTGCTCTTAAATGCTAGCAAAACTAAATGCATGCTCTTCAATCGATCGCTGCCCGCACCCACCCGCCTGACTAGCATCACTACTCTGGACGGTTCTGACTTAGAATATGTGGACAACTACAAATACCTAGGTGTCTGGAGAGACTGTAAACTCTCCTTCCAGACGCACATTAAGCATCTCCAATACAAAATGAAATCTAGAATCGGATTCCTATTTCGCAACAAAGCCTCCTTCACTCATGCTGCCAAACATACCCTCGTAAAACTGACTATCCTACCAATCCTCGACTTCGGCGATGTCCTTTACAAAATAGCCCCCAACACTCTACTCAGCAAACTGGATGTAGTCCATCACAGTGCCATCCATTTGTCACTAAAGCCCCATATACTACCCACCACTGTGACCTGTATACTCCCGTTGGCTGGCCCTCACTACATATCCGTCGCCAGACCCACTGGCTGCAGGTCATCTATAATTCTTTGCTAGGTAAAGCCCCGCCTTATCTCAGCTCACTGGTCACCATAGCAACACCCACCCGTAGCACGCACTCCAGCAGTTATATTTCACTGGTCATCATTTTTTTTCTCTTTTGCACCCCAGTATCTATACTTGCACATCATCATCTGCACATCTATCACTCCAGTGTTAATGGTAAATTGTAATTATTTTGCCACTATGGCCAATTTATTGCCTTACCTCCCTAATCTTTCTACATTTGCACACACTATATATATTTTTCTATTGTGTTATTGACTGTACGTTTGTTTATTCCATGTGTAACTCTGTGTTGTTGTTTTTGTCTCACTGCTTTGCTTTATCTTGGCCAGGTCGCAGTTGTAAATGAGAACTTGTTCTCAACTGGCCTACCTGGTCAATTTTTTATAATTTTTAAATAAGCTTTCCCTATGGTTCAGTTGTTTAAGCTGGTCACCTTTTCTAATTGAGGCTGAGGTAGGATTGCTTTGGTGTAGGGACTTGTAGTGAGTGGTCCGCCATGGGGTAGTCCTTATCACCTACATGTATGAGGTATTTATGTTCAGCCAAACAATCCTGAAGATGTGGACATGTGCACAGTGGACATCCCAGTCTGTAGATGACATAGGTGGTATTACAGTTAATATAAAATGTTTGATTTGATATTATGTTAGAGGCTGTATCAACAAAATACTTTTATTTAGCCTACAATATTCCTGCAACAAAGATCCTCTTGTCTGAAAAGGTCATTTTTGATGGATGGATTTTGGGGATCAATTTCACATATTACTTGACATGGACAATGCAAATTGATCTAGAGGAAAAAGAAACGCACACCTAATTAGGCAAGGTGCTGGCTAGCGGAGTGGAAAACTTGAAAATAAAGAGAGCCGCACACTCTAAGAGCTCAGATGTAAAAATGTTATGTCCAACGTTACATTTTTGCATCTGAGCTCTTAGAGTGTGCGGCTCTCCTTTATTTTCAATGCACATTGATCAACATTTCTGTAAATATGCCAGATTTAGCCAGCTAGGTAGTTGTAGTCCCTGGGTAGGTAGATAAAACATTTAAAAAAGCGTAATAAACATTTAATAAGCATTCATTCTACAGCTGCACTGCCGACTACAATCTATACCCTGAGCTAACAGAAGATTGCACTACTAAGCCAACAAAGGTCCGCTTGTCTGAAAAGTTCATATGGACATGTATTTTGATTATACAGTAGCACTCTCCAGATCATATATGTTCTGTTCTCCCCCCACAGGAAGCTGTTGGGGGGAGAACAGCTGGAATGGAGTGAATGGAATGTAATCAAACACATGGAAATCATGTTTGATACCATTCCATTTATTCCGTTCCAATGATTACTATGAGCCCGTACTCCCCAATTAAGGTGCCACTTGCAGCCTGTGACATATATCCTGAGCAAACAGAAAATGTCACTGCTCATATGAATGGAATGTCTTAAAAAAACAAAACAGTCGGTATCTGGTGTGACCACCATTTGCCTCATGTAGCGCGGCATTTCCTTTGCATAGAGTTGATCAGGCTGTTGATTGTGGCCTGTGGAATGTTGTCCCACTCCTCTTCAAAGGCTTTGCGAAGTTGCTGGATTTTGGCAGGAACTGGAACATGCTGTCGTTCACGTCAATTCAGAGCATCCCAAACATGCTCAATGGGTGACACGTCTGGTGATAATGCAGGCCATGGAAGAACTGGGACATTTTCAGCTTCAAGGAATTGTGTACAGATCCTTGTGACATGGGGCTGTGCATTATCATGCTGAAACATGAGGTGATGGCGGCGGGTGAATGGCACGACAATGGGCCTCAGGATCTTTGTGCATTCAAATTGCAATCAATAAAATGAAATTGTGTTCATTGTCTGTAGTTTATGCCTGCCCATACCATAACCCCACCGCCACCATGGGGCAAACCGCTCACCCACACTATGCCATTCACGTGGTCTGCGGTTGTAAGGCCGTTTGGACGTACTACCAAATTATCTAAAACGACGTTGGAGGCAGCTTATGGTAGAGAAATTAACATTAAATTCTCTGGCAACAGCTCTGGTGGACATTTCTGCAGTCAGCATGCTAATTGCAAGCTCACACAAAACTTGAGACATCTGTGGCATTGTGTTGTGTGACAAAACTGCACATTTCAGAGCGGTCTTTTATTATCCCCAGCACAAGGTGCACCTGTGTAATGATAATGCTGTTGAATCAGCTTCTTGATATGCCACACTTGTCAGGTGGATGGATTATCTTGGCAAAAGAGAAATACTCACGAACAGGGATGTAAACAAATTTGTGCACAACATTTTAGAGAAATAAAGCTTTTTGCGCATAAGGAACATTTCTGGGATCTTTTATTTCAGCTCATGAAACATGGGACCAACACTTTACATGCTGCCTTTATATTTTTGTTCAGTGTATTTCTGAATCTGTCACAATGACTAACCAGTCATTGTAACGGTCGTCTTTCGGTGAGAGAGTAGACCAAGGCGCAGCGGGTTGTGAATACATAATGAACTTTATTTAACAAGACGAAACTAAACACACGAAGAACACTTGATAATTTTACAAAACAACAAAACGAATTAGACAGACCTGAACGAGAGAACTTACATAAAACATGAAGAACGCACAAACAGGAACAGACTACATATACTAACGACAACGAAACAGTCCCGTGTGTTGCGAACATACACTGACACAGACGACAATCACCCACAAACAAACAGTGAGAACAACCTACCTTAATATGACTCTCAATCAGAGGAAACGTCAAACACCTGCCTCTAATTGAGAGCCATACCAGGCAACCTAAAACCAACATAGAAACAGAAAACATAGACTGCCCACCCAAAACTCACGCCCTGACCAATAAACACATACCAAACAACAGAAAACAGGTCAGGAACGTGACAGAACCCCCCCCTCAAGGTGCGAACTCCGGGCGCACCCCTACAACTCAAGGGGAGGGTCTGGGTGGGCATCTGTCCGCGGTGGCGGCTCCGGCGGTGGACGAGGACACCACTCCACCACTGTCTTTGTCCCCCTCCTTAGCGTCCTTTGAGTGGCGACCCTCGCCCCCGACCATGGTCCAGGAACCTTCACTAAGGCCCCTCCTACATAGAGGAGACAGCTCAGGACAGAGAGGTAGCTCAGGACAGAGAGGTAGCTCAGGACAGAGAGGTAGCTCAGGACAGAGAGGTAGCTCAGGACAGAGAGGTAGCTCCGGACAGAGAGGTAGCTCCGGACAGAGAGGTAGCTTAGGACAGAGGGACAACTCTGTACTAATGGCAGCTCCGGACTGAGTGGCAGCTCCGGACTGGGTGGCAGCTCCGGACTGAGTGGCAGCTCCGGACTGAGTGACAGCTCCGGACTGAGGGGCAGCTCATGACTGGGGCAGCTCATGACTGGAGGGCAGCTCATGACTGGAGGGCAGCTCATGACTGGAGGGCAGCTCATGACTGGAGGGCAGCTCATGACTGGAGGGCAGCTCATGACTGGAGGGCAGCTCATGACTGGAGGGCAGCTCATGACTGGAGGGCAGCTCATGACTGAAGGGCAGCTCATGACTGAAGGGCAGCTCATGACTGAAGGGCAGCTCATGACTGTAGGGCAGCTCATGACTGTAGGGCAGCTCATGACTGAAGGGCAGCTCATGACTGTAGGGCAGCTCATGACTGTAGGGCAGCTCATGACTGTAGGGCAGCTCATGACTGTAGGGCAGCTCTGGCAGCTCCTGACTGGCTGGCGGCTCTGGCAGCTCCTGACTGGCTGGCGGCTCTGGCAGCTCCTGACTGGCTGGCGGCTCTGGCAGCTCCTGACTGGCTGGCGGCTCTGGCAGCTCCTGACTGGCTGGCGGCTCTGGCAGCTCCTGACTGGCTGGCGGCTCTGGCGGCTCCTGACTGACGGACGGCTCTAGCGGCTCCTGACTGACGGACGGCTCTAATGGCTCGGGACAGACGGGCGGCTCTAATGGCTCGTGGCAGACGGATGGCTCAGAAGGCGCTGGGCAGACGGATGGCTCAGAAGGCGCTGGGCAGACGGATGGCTCAGAAGGCGCTGGGCAGACGGATGGCTCAGAAGGCGCTGGGCAGACGGATGGCTCAGAAGGCGCTGGGCAGACGGATGGCTCAGAAAGCGCTGGGCAGACAGATGGCTCAGACGGCGCTGGGCAGACAGATGGCTCAGACGGCGCTGGGCAGACAGATGGCCCAGACGGCGCTGGGCAGACGGCCGACTCTGACCCGCTGAGGCGCACAGTAGGCCTGGTGCGTGGTGCCGGAACTGGAGGTACCGGGCTGAGGGCACGCACCTCAGGGCGAGTGCGGGGAGAAGGAACAGTGCGTACAGGGCTCTGGAGACGCACAGGAGGCTTGCTGCGTGGTGCAGGCACTGGTGGTACTGAGCTGGGGCGGGAAGGTGGCGCCGGATATACCGGACCGTGCAAGCGTACTGGCTCCCTTGAGCACTGAGCCTGCCCAACCTTACCTGGTTGCATGCTCCCCGTAGCCCGTCCAGTGCGGGGAGGTGGAATAACCCGCACTGGGCTGTGTTGGCGAACCGGGGACACCATGCGTAAGGCTGGTGCCATGTACACCGGCCCGAGGAGACGTACTGGAGGCCAGATATGTTGAGCCGGCTTCATGGCACTTGGCTCAATGCTCACTCTAGCCCGGCTAGTACGGGGAGGTGGAATAACCCGCACCGGGCTATGAACACGTACAGGAGACACCGTGCGCTCTACTGCGTAACACGGTGTCTGCCCGTACTCTCGCTCTCCACGGTAATAAGCCCGGGAAGTTGGCGCAGGTCTCCTACCTGACTTCGCCACACTACCCTTTAGCCCCCCCCCCCAAGAAATTTTTGGGTTGTACTTGCGGGCTTCCAGCCTTGCTTCCGTGCTGCCTCCTCATATCGTCGCCTCTCCGCTTTAGATGCCTCCAGCTCCGCCTTGGAACGGCGACACTTCTCTGGCTCTGCCCAGGGTCCTTCTCCGTCCAGAATCTCTTCCCATGTCCAATCCTCCTTGACCCACTGCTGCTGTCGTTGCTGTCCGTTAACCCGCTGCTTGATCTGGGTTTGGTGGTTTGGTGGGTGTTTCTGTAACGGTCGTCTTTCGGTGAGAGAGTAGACCAAGGCGCAGCGGGTTGTGAATACATAATGAACTTTATTTAACAAGACGAAACTAAACACACGAAGAACACTTGATAATTTTACAAAACAACAAAACAAATTAGACAGACCTGAACGAGAGAACTTACATAAAACATGAAGAACGCACGAACAGGAACAGACTACATATACTAACGACAACGAAACAGTCCCGTGTGTTGCGAACATACACTGACACGGACGACAATCACCCACAAACAAACAGTGAGAACAACCTACCTTAATATGACTCTCAATCAGAGGAAACGTCAAACACCTGCCTCTAATTGAGAGCCATACCAGGCAACCCAAAACCAACATAGAAACAGAAAACATAGACTGCCCACCCAAAACTCACGCCCTGACCAATAAACACATACCAAACAACAGAAAACAGGTCAGGAACGTGACAGTCATCATCCCTGCTCCAAGCCAACTTCACTTAAAGATTGTTAGAATCATCATCATCATCATCATCATCACAGACAGGCTTATCTTTACTAAATAAACTGTACAAGTTCCTATATAATGACAGAGAAGAGACCAACAGGTAGGCAGAATCAACCCATGCTTTTATTTCATCTGTTGCATATAAAAACATTTTTTCTTCAGTTTTCTTTTTTTTTACTGAAAGTTTATGATCTACAGTGCTATCCAATAGACTGCAATTAACAAGGAATCCATTAAAATAACTTTATACTGTCTTGTGAAACTTCCAGACAAGTTGGCATTCTAAAGACATAACCCAAAAATAATTGTCCTGAAGACCTTTTTGAAGTTACAGTTTGTGTGTTACAGTTTGTGTATTTCTTTCATTCCATAAGAACACAAAATGAGAAAAGAACCCACTGATTCCATTGGTCCAGGGCTGTTTAGAATCTACAGTATGCGTGTCAAAATAAGAGTCCCCATCGAAGGACGTGTTTTTAGGATGACACCCCCCCTTACCCCCACCCCACCTTACTCCATAATTACCAGCCTTCTCCTCTTCAAGCAGAAAGATGACCGTGGTTTTGGATATTGCATGTGGTATGAGTGAACGTGCTTGCCAAGCATGGCTGAGTAGCACATCGTGAGTGTTTCAGCCTAAATAAATGCAGCAGTGACTGAACACGTGGATGTGTCTCTACGTCTTGGTGCTTCACAACCCTATAGGATCCACCGTCCCCACAGATCCAGCTTGGCCAAGCCACCACTCATCTAGTGGATTTTAGGCCCGAGTCGACCTGGAACTCCACAGCCATGACCTCCGTTTTCAAACTTGACAACAGAATGTGTAGCACGTGCTGCCTTTTTTCCTATGTTCACATAATATTTCTGATTTGGCTGTGAAGGAAAAAGGCAACATTATTTCATGAGTTCCTTTCACAACTCGAGGCCATTGTCTGGGTCAGGTCAGGTCAAACCACAAGACTATCTAATGCAGCAAACGAGGAGAAGAAAAAGAAAAGACACACTAAAACATGGCATGTTGAATTTAAGGCACAGCCCATGGGCCAAGGAACAGCTTCCTCTAAAAAACTATTTGGCTTTCCCCTGTCCTCCTTCGCTCTGAGCAAGCTTCTCAGATAACTAATACCAACGGATCATTTTACACTGAATAAGCATGTGTAATAAACATTCTCTCAACAAGAGGTACAGCCACACCATCACCATAAGGGATGATAAGAGTAAATAATTTACAACAAACAGCATCATGATGAGAATAATAATAATTATAGTATATACAACACAATAAATATATGTTTGTAAACAGAGATACAACCAGAAAAGCGGTATTATGGTAAGGTCATCGGGTGAGGATGGAGAAAAACAACTTGGCACAAGAACATAAGAATGAAATAAAACATTTGAAATTACACATTTCTTTTCAAATAAGCACTCTAACAATTCTTGATTTTTTTATACTGTATGTACATATTTAGAGAAAGAAAGCCTATTTGGGTATAGTAACTGGAAAGTCTGTACTGCGGTCTATGCTACAGCGAAAGCTTTACTGTACCGCCTTAATATGGCAAGAAAGACACAACTAATACAAAAATATATCAATAAATAATAGCATCAATTGTAATACCAACAACAATAGAAACGTGTAAAAGAAAGTCTCTTGGCTGAAGTGTATAGAGTCTTGTTCAAGCCTAATGAGCACGTGAGTTTTGGCGAGTTTTAATTTTAAAAAAGTGAAGTAGTGAGATATGAAAACATCAAGACATTATCTATAGCCGACTTGTCTTCTTATGAGACCACTGCACCATGGAGCTGATTGTCTTGTGTTCTTGGTCAAAACAAACACATCCAAGGTTAGTGTGATGACAATGACAATTTTGAACAGTCAAAATTATGTTTTAAATCAAATTGGATGATATTTGGATGAAACCAAATCAAAGTACAATGACCAGAAGTATGAAAAATGACTGTTGCTTCTACATTGAAAAAGTGTGGGTCCCCTCCCCCATGTCAAACACTTGGATTCAGGAGGCGGGATTATTAAAGGGATAGGGTGACATCACCCTAACTCTAATTTTAACACACCAACGGTAACATGATATTCTCTTACCTAATTTAAATAAGTACCGCCTTGTTACCAACATTTTAGAAGGTGTGTTTGCGGAGGGGTTTGGTTTATATAGCTACTCTACTGCTGCCAAATTTAGACTGTAGGGTGTCAGCAAATATAATTTTAAATGTACACTATTCATCTATGGCAAAGATACTTATATGTCTCCCCTTTCATCTGTGTCTGGTGTTAGCTAGTGGCTAGCTAGGTCTTCAGACAGCATGGAACAAAAGGGGGGGAAGGGTCGAACAAAACTCTGACGCAGTTGTCATGTCAACACATCTGTCAGTGCTGCTGTGAACCGCATCACAAGAGACATGCCGAATGGGAGATTCAAATATGTACATCATTGATGCAATTTCAATGTTGTTTGAGTTGCTTTGTGTTTCACCAAATCTGCTTGAGATGATTTTACTGCAACACTGCTCACTGCATCCAAGTTTCATGACATAGGCCTTTCTAAGAGCTGTCAATCAAGGCAAGCTCATGAATATTAGCTCCCCACCTCAGCCTGTCATTTAAAACTTCCTGGTAGTTATTTTGTTGTTGTTGAACATTTCTATCCCCCCAAAATATTAGGAGTGATATTTTAGTCACTCAAAAGGCTATTTTACATGGGAATTAGAATGGCTGTTTGTGACCGCTAATGTGTGAAAACATCAACCATGTAGTGCATTGGAAAATATTACTGACCTGCAGTAAGGGCTGTGGTCAATTCCATTTGAAGTAAATTCAGGATATGAATTGAAATTCCTATTCAAGACTTGAAAATAGCTATTTATTTTCAATGAGGAACTTTCAATTATTGAACCGGAATTGATTTGTTTCTTATTAGCACTCACAAATGTTGTTGTAATAATGACTGTCACTGTACATATTTCAGACATCTCACAAAGATATTACTTTATCTGAGGGATTTGAAAGATTCATCTCTGTGTTTATTATTATTTATTATTATTGAACTATTATTCAATAAATTGCTTCCCGAATATGAAATCGAATTGACCACCTCCCTACACCACAATCAGGAAATGGAGACATGATTGACAGGTAATAGGAAATAAGGTCACCATGTGCGTAGCACAAAAAGTGTCGCAATCCGCCAAATGACCAAAATTCTATTATAACATTGCTATAGGTATCAAACCCCCCATAGACTTCCACAGTACAGCAGAGCGTGGTGACATCACCTCTGTACACTTGCAGCACTCCAATGCAGCACTCCAATGCTTCTAACAAGCATTGCATTGTCCGATGACATGCGCTCATATTTACTGCAGGCAACAATAAGTAGAACTTCAAGGATTCTTTCTGGTCAGTCAGACAAAATGATTTCATTCAACGTAAAGTCAAGTATGTGTCAACATGTGTCATGTTTTTCTTCAGTGAAAACAATCCTTGAAATGATTGTTGCGCAATTATGACAACCGAACATGGGGACAGTGGTATGGGAGTAATAGTGTAAATGCTTTTTGATAAACGTGCAATCCCAAATCAAGCCCTAGCACCTACCCTTTAGGCACTCCTGTAGATCTGAGAGGATTGGATCCGCTAATATCTATCCAATCCTCTCAGATCTACTGCGTAGAGGGTAGGGGCAAGGGCTTGATTTGTAATTCTGAGAATACTCCCCAATACTCCCCCAAAACAATAACTGGTAAGTTACCCTTTTACACACAGAAAAGCAGTAGCAGATGAGGCATTTCTCATCAACAGTTTTCAAGTGCCTTTCAAATGTTTTCAAAAGTCACTTTTTTTTATCTGGTTAACAAAAGTAGAATCTACAATAGATCTCCATGTTATGTATGGTACGGTACAAAAACTCTATCGAGGTTAAACCTAGCATTAGAGCTGTAAGATCTTAGCCTTTTTTAGTCAGGTTTTCAAGGAAGACTTAAACTTCAGAAAAGTGTCTTGTTAAATTCCCACAATGCATTTCTCTCAATGTGCTGCAGCGCCTCTCTCCATCGTGACGTGTCCTGTAGGGATTTCATTCATCCAGACCACACAACAATGTAGCGTGTTGCTTTGCTGATAAATACAAACAACTAAGAAAAACAGACAATATAGTCACTTCTGAAGAATGGGCACTTAATAACACACAGAAACACCGCCATTGGTCACCCAAGGCTGAAAGGAGTAGAGATATACTGTATATGAACAGCATCAAACACACTCTAAACTCTAATCATAATCCTTAATGTAACTTCAACACACTAGGACTAGGTTTTGAAGTGAAGTAACACACAGACTACTCCGGTACAAACGGGAATGGAAAAGAGTTTTCCTGAGTGCAAAAAAGTTGTAGAAGTACCAGTGGGTGTGTCTGAGAAGCTGACCAAGGATGAGGAGGGAGGAGTGGCCAAGGGGTGAACAGCGTGCGCTTTG
Source organism: Salvelinus namaycush (assembly GCF_016432855.1). Lineage (NCBI taxonomy): Eukaryota > Metazoa > Chordata > Actinopteri > Salmoniformes > Salmonidae > Salvelinus > Salvelinus namaycush. The sequence continues at coordinate 17,959,624 of NC_052307.1, forward strand.
GAACCCTAAACATAAATATATCAAAAAAATAACAGACATAGTCCATAAAACCCCCAAAATACTCTAGAAATAATAATCTCTGGTTACTAAGAAGAAAAGTTTAGTTGCAGTCCATACACTGCTATGTATCGGCTGGTTTCTCTTCCCCTTCCCCTTCCTCCCCCTCCTCTTCCTCCTCCACTACACAAGGTTGTGATGAAGAGGACTCTCCCTCCACTTCCTCTTCCTCCTCCTCCCCCACCTGTTCGTCCAGTAGTATCTCTGTCGACTCTGAGTCCTGCGTACAGAGTGTTTTTGAGTCACTACAACTGTTCTCCTCTTCTTCATCCTCTTCCTCGGGTTGGCTGCCACTGTCCTTCTCCGTGTCCGATTCCCCGTCCTCCTCCAGGGTGAGTTCAAACTGGAACTTGTCCCCACCAGGGGGACGGCTGCCGTCCTCAGGCTCGTCCAGGGTAGGTGAGGGGCTCTGGGGGATGGTGCTCTGGTACCACTCCCTGTTGTCCTCCAGAGTGTCCAGGATGTCCTGAGCGTCAGGGTGCACCAGGTCTGCCCATGTCTCCCATAGAGGGTGGACGATGTAGTCAATAAAGCCCACCTGGAGAGAGGACAGAGAGGGTTAGTTAAAACAATAGAAAGGATTTGTGTGTGTGTGTTTGGTGTGTGCCTGTTGGGGGGGGGGGGGGGGTTGTATGAGTGTTTTGGGGTGGTTTGTTTCAAAGCAGAGTGAGTGTTACAGTCCATGTGCGTCTGGTTTGTTGGGGTACCTGGCTCTTCTGGACAGAGGCGTTGTGTTTGTCACACATAGGGCTGATCTCCATGCCTCTCTCCCTCTCCCTGTCCCCCTGGGTGAAGAACTCTTCCATGATGCGGTCGGTCCACTGGCGGTACAGCTGCAGTGGCTTGGTGGGGTTACTCAGGTCTGCACAGTGCACCATGTTCTGCAAAACTTGGATCCTGTCAGAGTAGTTGTCCAGGAGTAGAACTCCAGAGCTGGTCACCTTCTTGGTCTCCACCATGGTCTTCAGGTCAGCCAGGAGGTTCATGTGCTTGGACATGTCAGTCGCTAGGACCTGGGAACCACCAGAGACACAACACAGGCTGTCACAATACTGCCAGGGACAAACCAATAGAACACATCTTCTATATTAATGGAGAGTTTGGTAACATCTGATAACATAGAAGAAGTAAACAGTAGCACTCAAGTATAACCATGGACATTTTTTAAGCTGATGTGAACACTATTTCAGAGATGTTCCTATTGGTTACTGATTACTATCCAGTCACTAACGATGTCGATGACCATCTTGCGCAGTGATTGTCGTTGTTTCTTGCTGAGGTTCTGAAAGATGTCACAGTTCTCTTCCTGAAGCAGCTTGAAGCCCACAGCCAGGTGGTGGTTCTCCAGGACTGACGAGTCATTGTACATGAGGGCCAGCTCCGAGTCTGGGGGACAAACACACATACACTGACTCAGATGTTTGACATGTTCAATGAAGAGGTGTTGTTGAGGTTCTTATAGCTTTAACATAAATATTCACTTAAACAGATCTGGTGTTCTGGCTGACAGAGGCTCATTCTAGTGTTTCCTGACTGACGACTCCTACTGCCTTCGCTGCAGGGCATCCCCCTCTGGACTTCAGGGAGACACCACATGGCACAACGGAGGGGGTGTGTGTTTGTGTGTGTGTGTGCACATGGGTGGATTGAATCTCTCAGTAGGGTTGTTTAGTAACCTGTGTGCTTGATGTTGAGTGTTAATCCCAAATGCGGAGGAGAGACAGAGGGCATCCATCATGCCTTGTGTAAGTCAGTGACGTAACTGTTAAATCAGGTCTGTATTTAGACTCACTGGTGTTGATGAGGAACTGGTTGGAGACTCCAGGGTGGTCCACGTCATGAATAGCACTGGCAAATATGGCAGCTAGGATCTCCAGGTCTGTGAACACAGCCTGGGAACAGCAGAGCGGACAGTACAGGGTCACACCAGACTTTCAACCAAATAACAGCAATCAGAAATCTGTCAGTTACAATCCTGACAAATTAAAGCTGAAGTATATTTTTGTGGGTCTAGGTTTTGTACAAATACAAATGCAGTGTTCTTGATGAATTGACTGATTGATTGAGGGGTCCAACCTCTAGAGCGGGGGTGGATAGCAGCACGTGAGTGGACTGGGTGACATCAGCAGCATGGATGTTGTTGTGGTAGGCCACATCGCCATGGTAATGGTCTTCTAAGGTCATCAGGTAGGTTATAAAAGTGTCGAGTGGAATTTTAAAAGTTTTTAACAAGTCTCTCTCCTATAAGAAAAAGAAAACAAAAACATAATGTTGTATTGTAGTAGACTGTGGATACAAGTCATGTTAGTACAATCAACAAAAATAAAGCAGATCAAATTGAACTCATGTATACCTGGAATATAGTGTGCATCATGACGGTCAGGGGCCTGTTCCCAGAGAACTGAGTGACTTTGAAAACGTTAAGGCCCCATTTATTTACATCCTCCAGCTCCTGCAAAGGGAAAACAACCATTCTTACACTGATATAGTCGTTTTAGAGCCTCACTCTCTTGGTCTTCTACTCTTTCTCTATCCCTCCTCTCTAAACTCTCTCCCCTATATCACCCTCTATCCCTCTTTCTCCCTAACCCTCTCTCCCACTGCTGCCCACCTTAGCCAGTTCGTCCTCAGTCTCGCTCTTGACTCCGAAGCGGGGTATGTTAGAGTTGGTGAGGCTGGAGCTGTGCTGCAGTTTCTTCACCCCACTGATCTCAGACATGGGCCTATTCTTCTTGTCTTCCTTCTCCTTCTGCGTCTGGGGAGTCGGCATCTCCACCTCGTGCTGCTTGTCTGTGTCAAACACATAGAATAAGAGACAGTGAGTGAGACGTCCAATAGGGTGCCATTTGGGACACAGCTCTGGCATCTCTACAGGGTCCAGAATGAGCAGGGAGGAGCCCAGTGGTAACTGTGGTCACTCACCCAGGAAGGTGCTGGAGATGAACTCTGACACCTGGTTCCCTGAGCGACTCATCTCAGACAGGTGGCTGAGCTCCCTGTTCAACATTCTCTTGAACTGGAACACAACACACACACACAGACACACACACAGACACACACAGACATACGGACACAGAGAGAAGGGGTTACAGTGTGTAGTATACCAGGAAAAAAAATATGGAGTTACATTCTGCACTAGATGTGTCAATCATGATTTTGTATGATTTAAGTTATGTTGGTGGAATCCTGAAGCACAAATTGGAGGATTCTGTATGGCCATATCTGCCATTGAGGGCCAAAGTCATATCTTATCTTTTTATATTTATTATTATTTTACACCCCGATCTTGTCTCAACGCTGCAACTCCCCAACAGGCATACGTCCTTCAAAAAATGACCCGCCAGCTTAACCGAGAAGCACCAATGTGTCAGAGGAAACTCTGTTTAACTGGCGACCGGGGTCAGCCTGCAGGCACCCGGCCCGCCACAAGGAGTCACTAGAGTGTGATGAGCCAAGTAAAGCCCCACCAGCCAAACCCTCCCCTAACCCAGACCACACTGGGCCAATTGTGTGCCATCCTTTGGGACTCCCAAAGTGGGACAGCCTGGGAATGAACCCGGGTCTGTAGTAACGCCTTAGACCACTGCGCCACTCGGAAGGCCCCGGCTAAAGTAATTTCTAAAGGTAGGAGAGTCTTTTAGAAGGGAAACAGCAGACACTGTGAGACACCACACTTTAATCAGTACTATTACAGCATGCTCCACACACACACACACGCACACACACACACACACACACACACACACACACACACACACACACACACACACACACACACACACACACACACACACACACACACACACACACACACACACACACACACACACAGTTGAGAGGTTGGAGGGAGTACAGATCAGGTGAGATACCCGCTGCACCCCCCTGCTAGCAACAGTTCTGATGTAATCAGTAACCCAATTCTCCATCACCCACTTTCATTCTCCCTATCCTTTGCTCCCACTCTCCCTCAGTCTCGCCCTCTGGAATGGCAGACCCAAATTTAGCTTTGGCCTTCGATTTGGAGGACATTCAGAGGAATGTGTAGCTGAACTCTTAAAAAACAGTGATTGCGAAACCAGGCTGAAGGCTTCAGCGAGCGCCGCGAAGCAGTTCCGTAAAATGATACATTTTATCGCACCTTCCTGCAGCGCTCTCTCACCACAGCTACATCAGCGGCTACATGAAGGCTGTATCTAGTTATATGTATCTAGTTTCACACAGAATGCTGTATGAAGGCTGTATCTAGTTATATGTATCTAGTTTCACACAGAATGCTGTATGAAGGCTGTATCTAGTTATATGTATCTAGTTTCACACAGAATGCTGTATGAAGGCTGTATCTAGTTATATGTATCTAGTTTCACACAGAATGCTGTATGAAGGCTGTATCTAGTTATATGTATCTAGTTTCACACAGAATGCTGTATGAAGGCTGTATCTAGTTATATGTATCTAGTTTCACACAGAAGGCTGTATGAAGGCTGTATCTAGTTATATGTATCTAGTTTCACACAGATATAGGCTATAATTTGTAAATTAGATTTAGCTACAATATCCCAAAGACATCGCAAGTAGATAAAGCCCAAGAACCTATAGTGATATTTCTAAGAGCGTCTACTATTACAATATGATACTACAATATTATTTTGGGAAAATATTTTATCGATATTTGTCTCCAAGTATCGATTAATAAAATATTTTTTTTTGGACTACTATAGGTAGCGTTAGCTAGCGCTAGTCGGCCGTACCTGCACCAAAACGCCAGTATTTTTCATCCTATAGCTGGTTCTCTATATTCTTTTTAAATAGTGAGCCAACATGTTTTTAGCACTATTACTTCCCTGACTGATCAGAACTTGTTTCTTCATGCTCTCTATTGTCTCTCTGCAGCAGGTATTGTCAGCAATTTGTTTCGAACGTCAAAATCATAGTAAAATCGCAGTATTGAATCGTAACACATATAAAATCGTGAGAATCATGAGAATATCGTATCGTGAGGTCCCTGCCAATTTTCCAGCCCTAGCGTCTACTGTCCTCAACTGTAGTGCTGACAACATTTACATTTCATTCTAAACCTGGCAGTTGTTGACCCCGGCCAAACTAAGGGATTTGAACTCATCACCTTCAAGCGACCTTATCCAATGATCAAACAGACATACACTGTGTATATGAGTGTGGAACAAAGTGCTGAACATCTCTGCATCGCTGGACATGTTGGTGAAGCTTGAATCTTCCCTTCCTTACAATAGAGTCGCTGCAATTATTTTGGTACCCAAAGCAAAATAATGTTTGTTCTAGAAAGTGACTGCCGTCGATACAGCCCTTTGATATTCACCAATGCACTCAATGTCACCCTTTCCCACACAGCATTTCATACCAAAACTAGTCCCTGTATGCTATAAGCTATAAGTCATGTGAACATACTCTTCCATAGAGGCATCTGTAGCCGGCAGTGAGAGCAACACCATTATCACACCAACTGGGGCAGCTGCAGACGACACACCCAGCCATACTACCATTTATTTAGAATGCCAGAAGTACACATGGATTATGTCACACAACACCTTTGTCTCTCTATTTACAGCTCAAATAAACAAAGTTCAAGTGGATGTCAGGGACAAGCCTGCTTTTCCTTTGTCTGGTAATGACATCATTCTCACCTCATCAGAGGAATGATGGCTGCTTTTTCAGAAAACAATATATTAATAGTATTAGAATAATAAACTCTACCTCACATCTTACCTTGATATATCCCCAGGACACAGAGAGCAGGTAGTTGGCCTCAGGCATTTTGAAAAAACTAAATATGTGGTCCAAATATAAAGAGAACAGGCAGACTAGAGCCAGCTACAGCACACAGAAACAGGCGAGAGAGACCACCAGCAAAAGCAGCTCAATACAGCGAGAGCACAGAGTCCATGAATAAGAGGAGTTTTGAGGTATACAGCAGGTCCATCCACTGAACACAGTCTGTCATATCTGCTCCGTACCTCTCCATTGGGAAAGCAATAGTCCAGGATCCTGACTGGAGCACTGCACTCTGGGGAAGCTGGGGACAGAGTGTGGGTGCCCGGGGCTCTGATGAGAGCATCCTCTCTGTCTCTCTCTCTCTCTCTCTCTCTCTCTCTCTCACACACACACACACACACACACACACACACACACACACACACACACACACACACACACACACACACACACACACACACACACACACACACACACACACACACACACACACACACACACACACACAGCTGGGGTGTGTGAATAATAGATGAAGTGAGAGGAGGATGCTTGGATGCTGCCGGTGCTCGTGGAGAGAGAAGGTCTCCTGTCAATGGTTTGTAAATAAGGCTGCTTCTGCCTGTCTATCACACACACTGAAGCACACGGCTGCTGCCCTCATCCACACACACAGCCTATCAGGGAGAGGATAGGGAAAACAGTGAGCTCATCACCACAGCTAATTGGCTGGACAGGAGCAGAGTGAGCTCATCCTTCTGTGTAATTGGCTGAGGTCGAGGTTGGAAGTTAGTCCTCTGAGGAGTTTTCCCCCCATATTTAAAAAAAAATTGTGCAGTACAGCGGGATGGGGACATACTGTTTGCTTGTGCTGTGTGTGTGTGTCATCTAGCTGAGGTAATCTGTGAGACACTTGCTGGAAGCGGAGATTGTCTCATCTTGGTCATGCAATATTCACACTGAAAATAATTCAGGCAAATTTCCTGGGAGAAAACCACAAGTTTAAATCCCATTAAACTTTCACAAGTCATGAGCATCACTGGACTGTCTGGAACAGTTAGTACAGCATAGAGAATACTGTATGCCACTTCACTAAGGGGCATACATGAAGCTGGATTCCATTAGTTTGACTATGAGACCATGGCTTTGTCCTTTGGTCAAAAGAAGTGCACTATATAGGGGATATGGTCCCATTTGGGACACAACCCATGGTCCAGAGTTGTATGGCGAGCAATAACCTGGCTGTGCTTTCTCTGAACTGGGGATGGGTACAGCACCACTGTATGTGTACTTCTGAAGCAGTTTGGATGGAGTATGGATGGATAGTAGTCAGAACACATTCAAATCATTAACAGAGGAAAAGAGAGCACGATAGAGTTTTGCTTAAATTAACATGCCACCTCAAAGTATTTAGAATGGCAAACTAGACTGGTGGGCATACTTAGATTAGTACACTATTAGTTTCCTACCTAAAACAATGAAGTAAAGCCTTGGGACAACCAAAATACCCTCAGTAGATAGTAGACAGACAGAGCCACTATATCAGTGTGAGGGTGCTGTCGTGTCTCAGATTACTTTACACCTTGCGTCCCCAAAGGTGCCCAGAATGAAATGTGGGTAGTTAACAGCTGCTGGAACAGATGAGACTGCTGGTCACCCGTTGAGAGAGATATAGCACCTCTGCCTGGGTCCAAGAGACTAAGAACAGGCCGTCACAGGCCCACAAAACACCCATGCACGTACAAATGCGTGTGCACACACATGCACACATGCGCACACACACGCACACACACGGTCAGCTAGCTAGCCGGTATGCTATTGATAGCTCAGCGAAGAGGTGTGAACACACACCTTTGGGTAGAAATCACACCATGTTTAGCTGAGACTTGTATGTAATTTGAAGTGGGACCCAAAATAGGAATTCCCTACGGAATATAGACCCAATCAAATGGATCTCATATCTAGAGCTATTGTTTGTTTTCTCACTTTTATTTTGGTGGAAGATTTTTGTGTGTATGTAAAATCTAACAACACACACAGTTTACACATGATTCCACATAATGACATATGTCCATTATTAATACAACATGCCCTTTGCTATCAATAACCAATATGTCTTTCTACAATTTCAGGGTAGATCAGGGACAATAATGACATGTGAGTGTGACATAATCAAATAGGTGGGTGGAAAATACAAGGTGCTCACTAGAAATAGACAGAGATTTCGGACGTTTGAAAAGGTGATGAGAACATTGATACAGTATATGCCTTTTTCGGCGCTCATCAAAAAACCTTTTAAATGATACACTTGGATTAGCTAACACAACATGCCATTGGAACACAGGAGTGATGGTTGCTGATAATGGGCCTCTGTACGCCTATGTAGATATTCCATAAAAAATCTGCCGTTTCCAGCTACAATAGTCATTTACAACATTAACAATGTCTACACTGTATTTCTGATCAATTTGATGTTATTTTTAATGGACATTTTTTTTTGCTTTTCTTTCAAAAACAAGTACATTTCTAAGTGACCCCAAACTTTTGAACGGTGGTATGTTTGTTAGCTAGCCAGTTTTAAAGGAATATTTCTATACATTTTTCTAATTAACTGCCAATATGCCAACATTCCATTCAAACAATGCAGTCAATCCACAGACATACACTGGCTCAGATCAGTTGATGATAGGACTTAGACAAGTTGGAAATGCAACAAGTACTGATATTGTATCATATAATAGCACTCACAGCTTTCCAAGGATACAACAAATTTGACATTTATGGTCTGTTTACATATATTTTAGAGGCTATTTATACAGAAAATGTGTATAAAACCCGTATAAACTGTATTTCTAATTATATGACAAGATTTTGGGTTGGTAATAATTCTGTTATACAATTTCTTATATATTACATGCCTTACTTTTATTATCCTTCATAAGTAAAATCTGGATTATGCTTCTACTGCCATTCATTTCAATTAGAATAGTTTGGATTTCCCCCTGACCAATATGCCCACCATTTTGATCCTATTTTAGAACTCTGAGAGTTTATGACATAGCCCCTCTAGTAATTAATAGGTTTCACATCCATCACGTCGTGAACCTTCTCAAGCCGCCCTCTACCGGCTGTGTAATAGTGGTGCCCTAAAGTCGTGAAAAGCCCATTCATTCTGGACGGAGGCTAACAACTGTTGTTCTAAATTATACTATGGTGCCTGGAAATACGATGACATTGCTAAACTGGTCAAATATTTAGTAGGACACAACTTTGCCTGCATTATCATGTCGTCAAATTTACTTTAGACAGATGGCAATGTTGTCTTTAGCTAGGAAAGTTAGTCAAAAATAGCTAGAAATGCTAACGTTAGCTATCTAAAATCCAGTGTCCTCCGCTCAATCTTTGCTAACTAGCGATGCTTATACTGCGTCTAAAGTCAATCTGCCAACATCAAAATGATACAAGGTTCTCCTACTAATTATTTTCCTCCTATTGAACGGCACTGTATTTCCAAGCCGTTGTAATACACTTTTGATTAAATCGTCATCGGCACTCATTGACGATGCATCGAGTAGAATGCTCAGTTGGGCATCAGTCCAAAACAAACAATCTCTATGGAATGACATCACTCCTGTGTAACAATAACTGTGATGTCACCATTACATACAGTACATGCAATTACACCAGCTAGCTCTTATGAAACCCCAGCCTGTACTCTAAGTTCTACTTAAGTCCTTTATAATGCACACGATGCAACCTGCGAACCCTCTATAGCCACACTGAGTGTACAAAACATTATGAACATCTTCCTAATATTGAGCAGCATCCCTTTTTGTCCTCAGAACAGCTTCAATTCGTCAGGACCTGGACTCTACAAGGTGTCAAAAGCGTTTCACAGGCATGCTTGTTGACTCCAATGCTTCCCACAGTGTCAAGTTGGCTGGATGTCCATTGGGTGGTGGACCATTCTTGATACACACCACGAGAAACTGTTGAGCATGAAAAACTCAGCAGCGTTGATTTTCTTGACACATTTAAACCGGTGCACCTGGCACCTACTACCATACCCTGTTCAAAGGCACTTAAATATTTTGTCTTGCCCATTCACCCTCTGAATGGCTCACATACACAATCCATGTCTCAATTGTCGCAAGGCTTAAAAATCCTTCTTTAACCTGTCTTCTACCCTTAATCTACACTGATTGAAGTGGTTTTAACCAGTGACATCAATAAGGACTCATTGCTTTCAACTGGTCAGTCTGTGTCATGGAAAGAGCCGGTGTTCTTAATGTTTTGTACACTCAGTGTATCACCGGAGGCTGGGGGCACCTTAATTGGGGAGGATGGGCTCATAGTAATGACTGGAACATAATTCATGGAATGTTATCAAACACCTGGTTTCCATGTGTTTGATACCATTATATTCACTCCATTCCAGCCATTATTATAAGCCTTCCTGTGCAGTGTATAGCACAATATACGAATAGCACAAAATAACACAAATATATATGAATGATACTGCTATTCTGGTATCCAATGCTACTGTTCTGTATTTACGGAATGAAATACTTCAATTTGATGTTATAGTCATGAAATGCCATGTTGTAGGTTGATGGTTGTGTGTGTGTGTATTGGAGCACCATTACTGTGTGCTGGAGTGAGACGGTAAGCCAACCAGGCCTGTGTGTGTTGCTATGGAAACCAGGGATAGCTGTGTGTGCGACAATGCTACAGAGTGACAATGCTACAGAGTAGAGCCTGTGCTTCTGTCTGTCTGTCTGTCTGTCTGTCTGTCTGTCTGTGGTTGTACTGCCATCTGGTAGTGTTACCAGATCTGTGTCTGACTGTGTCCCATCCATTTGTCTGTCTGCCTGCCTCTCCTGTATCTCATGCCAGGCCCATCCCCCTATTGTGACATCACGGGGTGTGACATCAGCAGGCAGGCAGTCTCTCAGCAGAGCCCAGAGCTGATCAGCATGCAGCACGTCAAGGCCTTGCTGGAGAGATCTGAGCTGAGCATGCTCCCTGCACACCTCCCTCCCTGCATGACAATGCTAGATACAGATACAGATACTGATACAAAAGAGATGTATGAATTAATACGAATATTAGTACAGATACAACTGTTGTAGAAGAGGCACGAAGAGGCCAGAGAGAGAGAGAAAATAGTTTTTGTTGTTGTTGTTCCAACCATGTGGGAAGCCAACAATCTCAATTGCTAATGACAATTGGTCATCCAATTACTCACCTGTTTTAAACAAAAACGAAAAAATAAATAAATAAATATGACACATAAGGGAAAGGTTTTTGTTGTTACCTTGTTGGAGGCCATCTCGCCAACTGAGTGTCTGGTCTGCAGGGTCTCCAGCTGGTCCAGGCACCAGTCCAGCTCCTCCAACGTCTCGGTGGCCAGTTTCTGGTAGGCCTCCTCTGGGGGGACGAGACAGGGGGGCAGGGGGTCAGTACAGGGGCGCTTCAGGGGCCTAGCGCAGGCAGCTGGCCCGGGGTCTGCCTCCCCACACACAGCGATGCTGAGATGCCCCGAGTGGACGCATGGGTGACTCTTCATACTGGTGCAGAGGGGCCAGTAGGAGAGTGAGAGGGGCCAAGTCACAAGTCTGATTTCCACCCCAAGACAGACACCCTGATAGGGAGAGACCAGAGAGGCCTAGAGTCCTGAATCCTATCCCAGAGACCAACACCCTGAACCAGGTTGTTCAAAGCCAGAGATCCCCCCCCCCCCCCGTGTCCAAAAGTCCTACTGTCCAAACCTTTGGAGGAATGACAGGGGCGTATAGTCCTGGAACCGTGAGAGACGGGGAATGAACATGGTCAACCAGAGCGGAGTGTAGCACATGGGGATGTGTGAAACATACTCCTCAGCCTGAAGTGTCCCCACTTGCGCCAGCGAATAGCTAGCTTTTCATGTGGCGCTGACTGGCAAGACGCAGGAGGGCAGTCACGTGTGCTAGCAAGGCACAGGTCCTGAGTTCACACCAGATATGGGCTGAATCAGGAGGAAGGTGGTACTCGCTAAGTAAGCAGCGTGACGTCCTTTACATGAGCATCCAGCGTTACAGAGCAGGAAGGCTGTTGAGTGTGCCTCAGTTAAAATCACAGCAGAGACAGGGAATATGGAGGGTGGCCTTTAGGTTCAGATCTGATACATAAAACAATAAAACAGAGACATACACATGCATACATACACACAAATGCAAAACAACACAATCCCAGTCTCTCAATGATGTGTGTGTCTGAGGTTCAGTATACAGTCAATAGAAGATATATAATTCCAGTCATGGAGCAGGATGAAGAGCAGTTTAATTAGCAGGCCCATGTCTGCCGAGAGGAGGGATGAGGGAGGGATGGAGGAGGAGGGGCAGTAGGTCCAGACGCTGTCCAAACCACAATCTCACACCCAGCAGGTTTTCATCTCCAGGCAGGAACAATGGGGAGCACACTGTAGCATGCTGGTTGGCTGCCTGGCCGGCTTGCTGGGGGGTGAGTGCTTACCGCACACACCACACACACACGCGCGCCAGATGGAGAGCTAACCATAACACATCACTCTGCCTTCTCAGCCTCCCTGGAGCATAAAAGCTACACGTCAACGCTATCCAGAGACAAAAGTGCTTATAATCCAATGGGTGTGTGTTGTGTCTGGGCTCCGTCCTATAGATGCTGTGTGTGTAGCCTCCCTGGTATCCAGACGGCAGATCGATGCTCTTCCTCAGAGCTTGTACCTAAAGCCTGAGAGGACTGCACTGTGGATAGGGGAGGGCCGCACTGAAAGCCTGGCCTGGAGTATGGGGCAGTAGACCTGGAGCTCAATGTGTGTATCCATTCTACAGAGAGGGAGGGGTGATGTACAGATAAGGAGAGAGACAGAGAAAGAGGGATGGAGAAAAAGAGATACCATGCAGTATGTGCCTCAGACAGATGTCTGACAGTGAACTAGTAGAAGCTTTTTCAAAAGGAACAGTCTAAATAATACGGGTGAAGACAGACAGTTTCAAACAATGTCATGGTTGAGGTGTCAGAAGTCTATTCTAACCCCTTTCAAACCTGAAATAACAGTGTATCAAATATTTTTCATTCCTATTGTAGTCCATATTCCCTATTTCCACTGCAAATGTATGCAAGTCATACATGAATAAAATGTGTCACCTCAAAAGCCAATTAATATTAATATTGTCTAAATTAGAATTGGGGAGAACTTTTAAGGCAATGGGATATGGTTAGGGTTGCCAAGGCAGGATGTATTACTGGAGACTGTCTAAGTTTCCTAGTAAACTACCAGATTTTATGTAATTTATCAAAATACATCTAGCGGCCCTTTAGGGTATTGCAGATTATCACGTGTCCGTAACTATCTCTGGCCCTCTCTCTGGCCTTATCATATGTAAAATATATAAATAAATAATTAACTAATATATAAATAATTAACTAAGATGACAAAAAAAGTTGAATGACAAAGCTGTTAAACATTTTCCTAAATATAAACCATCAATTTAGTGAATAACATTGGCGTTTAATAACGGTTTCGTCATGAAATATCCTTAAAAACATTTTTTTACACACTTTTTTATTTTACTATGTCAATATGTATTTGCTGTCAATGTTTTGGCGTCAAACTGGTGCCAGTTGTGAAAAAAGTCAATAGTTGGACGAGTTGCAGAGGAAATTGAAAACAATGTCATTGTTGATTACATGCTTTTTTCATTAATTTGGCTATTTTCTCTTGAATCATATGGTCTATACATTAGAAACTCATAGACAAAATGGACACAGATATAAAGAATGAATACTATATATGAATGAATACATTTTTAATAAGTTATTCAAGTATAAATGACCAACGTTACGATAGATTGCCATAGATTTTCTGTTAATCACCAAAATGACTGAAGATTCCGGTCACTTTGGTAAATTACCAGTAGCTTTGCAACCCTAGATATGTTGCATTACACCATGTGTGTAACTAAAGCATACAGAGAGAGCAATCAGCTGTGGATTAAGAAACACACATACTGTAGGCATTGGAGTGTGTCTGATTATGAACTAATGTACAGTAAGACAGCTGGCGCAAAGTAAAGAACATTCAAATCAAATCACATTTTATTTGTCACATGCTTCGTAGGCAACAGGTGTGAAATGCTTACTTATGGGTCCAACAAAGGGTCCAACAATGCAGAGTTAAAGATAAGATAAAGATAAGGTAAAATAACATTTAAAAAAATGAAATAATGACACGAGGAACACATACACAGTGAATAACAAATATAAATAACAAGTAAGAATAACATGGCTATATACAGGGAGTAGAAAATAACATGGCTATATATAGGGAGTAGAAAATAACATGGCTATATACAGGGAGTAGAAAATAACATGGCTATATACAGGGAGCAGAAAATAACATGGCTATATACAGGGAGTAGAAAATAACATGGCTATATACAGGGAGTAGAAAATAACATGGCTATATACAGGGAGGAGAAAATAACATGGCTATATACAGGGAGTATAAAATAACATGGCTATATACAGGGAGTAGAAAATAACATGGCTATATACAGGGAGTAGAAAATAACATGGCTATATACAGGGAGTAGAAAATAACATGGCTATATACAGGGAGGAGAAAATAACATGGCTATATACAGGGAGGAGAAAATAACATGACTATATACAGGGAGGAGAAAATAACATGACTATATATAGGGAGTAGAAAATAACATGGCTATATACAGGGAGTAGAAAATAACATGGCTATATACAGGGAGTATAAAATAACATGACTATATACAGGAAGTAGAAAATAACATGACTATATATAGGGAGTAGAAAATAACATGGCTATATGATTTGATGTCCAGGGGTACGAGGAAATTGAGGTAGCTACTGTATGTACCTGTACGCAGGTAGTCCGGGTAGCCATTTGATTAGCTATTTTGCAGTCTTGTTTAGAAGTCTTAAGGCTTGGGGATAGAAGCTGTTCAGGGTCCTGTTGGTAGCTATTGCCGTACGGTAGCAGAGAGAACAGCCTGTAGCTTGGGTGGCTGGAGTCTTTGACAGTTTTTTGGGCCTTCCTCTGACACCGCCTGGTATAGAGGTCCTGGATGGCAGAGAGCTCGGCCCCAGTGATGTACTGGGTCATACACAGCTACCCTCTGTAGTGCCTTGCAGTCGGATGCCGAGCAGTTGCCATACCAAGCGGTGATGCAGCCAGTCAAGATGGTGCAGCTGTAGAACTTTTTGAGGATGAGGGTCCATGCCAAATCTTTTCAGCCTCCGGAGGGGGAAGAGGCATTGTCGTGCCGTCTTTACGACTGTGGTGGTGTGTTTGGACCATGATAGATCCTTAGTGATGTGGATACCGAGGAACTTGAAGCTCTCGACCTGCTCCACTATAGCCCCGTCGATGTAAATTGGGGCGTGCTCGGCCCTCTGTTTCCTGTAGTCCACGATCAGCTCCTTGGTCTTACTGACACTGAGGGAGAGGTTGATGTCCTGGCAACACACTGCTAAGTCTCTGACCTCCCCCTGCAGGCTGTCTCATTGCCGTCAGTGATCAGACCTACCACCACCAGGCCTACCACCGTTGTGTCGTCGGCAAACTTTGTGAGTGAACAGGGCCTGAGGGGCCCTGTGTTGAGGGTCAGCGTGGAGGATGTGTTGTTGCTTACCCTCACCACCTGGGGTCGGCCCGTCAGGAAGTCCAGGATCCAGTTGCAAAGTGAGGTGTTTAGTCCCAGGGTCCTTAGCTTAGTCATGAGCTTCGAGGACACTATGGTGTTGCACGCTGAACTGTAGTCAATGAACAGCATTTTCACGTAGGTATTCATTTTGTCTAGGTGGGAAAGGGCAGGGTGGAGGGCAATGGAGTGTGTGTGCGTATGTGTGTGCCACATGTACAGTAATATTCCCAACATAACTCACAACCCTCACAAACATCGGCATTACATTACTTTTTCCTCTTTGCCCCCTCTCTCACCCTCTCTTTTACATTTCTCTGCCTCTCCTCCTCCTCTTCATCTTTTTCCTTTTCCCTCCCTCTCCCTCCGTGTATCATTCTTCCTCTCCCTCTCTCGTTATCTCTCTCCCTCTCGTTATCTCTCTCCCTCTCTCGTTATCCCTCTCTCGTTATCTTTCTCCCTCTCTGATTTGGTATCAGTGGGTGGGGTGCCACTCTCTCTGACAGGGACTGCACTGACGTCAATGACATTCTTCTCATGCCTAGTGCGACATCAGACACCAGTGCAAGAGAGACTACTCTGCTGCACAGATGGCAGGCTGCTGCCAAACCCTGGACCGGAGAGGATAGGAACACTGGAGCTGGACTGGGACTGGAAGTGGGAGAAGGGTAATGCTGTACATACCGCCAGCAGGGACATGTTGCTGTTCTAAACTAATGTATGTTGTCATTGCTTTGGAAATCATAATTATCATAACCATCATCATCATCATCATCATCATTGTGTTTTGGTTTGATTCCATTTTATTTGATGTCCAATCTTCAAGATATAAAACTAGAAGGAAACTCTTCGAGAGATACACCTCGCGGCAGGTAGCCTAGTGGTTAGCGACGGTCCTAGTAACTGAAAGGTTGTCAGTTTGAATCCCAGAGTCGACAAGGTGAAACATCTGTTTATGTGCCCTTGAGCAAGGCACTTAACCCTCCCAGGGTTGCCATTGATAATGGCAGATCAAGGCCGTGACCCCAGTTGGGATATGCAAAAAAATTATATTATTATTACATGGCAATACTTTGTCCCTTATACCATGTTGTTCTTCTATAACTACTATGATAACAACAATGCAATTATCCAGGATGCAGTCTGTCCCTATTAAGTGAAGCACATCAGATCAGAATGAATAAAGTGACAACAGCTTTTTCTCCCTCACCACCTAGTCTGGATCACAGCAGGTTGCTTACTACTAGACCAGCACTATTGTCTCTCAGAGCTCTGAGTTCATAAACCTACATCACTCCGCATTGGTCTATTCTGCTCATCAGTCTATTCTTAGCCCGCTCTAAAATTAGCCATCTTCAAACACCAACCAATCGATGGAGAGATGTCTGATAAACTAAGTGATAGAGATGGAAGGGATGGGGACAAATGTGGAAGAGACCAGCCTAAATGTCATGTGGGACTCATGGCAGGGCTCGTCTAATGCCCCACTGGCCTCTCTATGTCCCATTTAGACTGTTATAAATCACCTCCTCATTGTCTGTCTCAACAGGATGGCACTGCCTGGCCAGCATAGACCTCTGCATGAATTACAAGTAGTCAGTACACTCAAACAATCAAGCTGATGAATCAAGCTCTCTTTTATAGCCCATAATGGATGCACTCTGATCAGTTCTAAATATAGTGCAATGTCATCAATTCATCATACACTGTGTTCTACTCATGTTCCAGGGTAGAGAAAATTAGGTTTTGAATGTCATGTCACCTTTCACTTGAGCATACTGTATTTGGGTTTGGTATTTCACACATGCATATTGTTTTAACAGGGCTGGCTTGGATTCTAGCTTGGATATGTGTTTGTGAGAGAGGAGGATAGAAAGGAAAAGGGCATGAATAGGAGATCTACAATACCCTGAGTGTGAGAAGAGCAGACTATGAGACAGAGTATGAGACCTACTATCAGAGTATAGAACCTACTAACAGAGTATGGGACCTACTATCAGAGTATGGGACCTACTATCAGAGTATAGAACCTACTGACAGAGTATGGGACCTATTACAGGGCCTACTATCAGAATATGGGACCTACTACAGGACCTACTATCAGAGTATGGGACCTACTAACAGAGTATAGAACCTACTGACAGAGTATGGAACCTACTATCAGAGTATAGAACCTACTGACAGAGTATGGGACCTATTACAGGGTCTACTATCAGAATATGGGACCTACTACAGGACCTACTATCAGAATATGGGACCTACTACAGGACCTACTATCAGAGTATGGGACCTACTAACAGAGTATGGGACATACTGGCAGAGTATGGGACCTACTAACAGAATAGGGGACCTACTAACAGAGTACGGGACCTACTAACAGAGAATGGGATCTATTGGCAGAGTATGGGACCTACTAACAGAGTATGGGATCTACTGGAAGAGTATGGGACCTACTACAGGGCCTACTATCAGAGTATGGGACTTACTACCAGAGAATGGGACCTACTATCAGAATATGGGACCTACTAACAGAGTACGGGACCTACTAACAGAGTATGGGACCTACTAACAGAGTATGGGACCTACTGAAAGTGTATGGGACCTACTACAGGGCCTACTATCAGAGTATGGGACCTACTAACAAAGTATGGGACCTACTAACAGAGTATGGGATCTATGGGCATAGTATGGGACCTACTGGCAAAGTACGGACCCTACTAACAGAGTATGGGATCTATTGGCAGAGTATGGGACCTACTAACAGAGTATGGGACCTACTGAAAGAGTATGGGACCTACTACAGGGCCTACTATCAGAGTATGGGACCTACTAACAGAGTATGGGACCTACTAACAGAGTATGGGATCTATGGGCATAGTATGGGACCTACTGGCAAAGTGCGGACCAACTAACAGAGTATGGTTCCTACTACAGGACCTACCATCAGAGTATGGTTCCTACTACAGGACCTACTATCAGAGGATGGGACCTACTATCAGAGGATGGGACCTACTACAGGACCAACTATGAGAGTATGGGACCTACTACAGGACCTACTATCAGAGGATGGGACCTACTAACAGAGTATGAGTCCTACTACAAGACCTACTATGAGAGTATGGGACCTACTACAGGACCTACAATGAGAGTATGGGACCTACTACAAGACCTACTATGAGAGTATGGGACCTACTACAGGACCTACAATGAGAGTATGGGACCTACTACAGGACCTAATATGAGAGTATGGGACCTACTACAGGACCTACAATGAGAGTATGGGACCTACTACAGGACCTACAATGAGAGTATGGGACCTACTACAAGACCTAATATGAGAGTATGGGACCTACTACAGGACCTACAATGAGAGTATGGGACCTACTACAGGACCTAATATGAGAGTATGGGACCTACTACAGGACCTAATATGAGAGTATGGGACCTACTACAGGACCTAATATGAGAGTATGGGACCTACTACAAGACCTAATATGAGAGTATGGGACCTACTACAGGACCTACAATGAGAGTATGGGACCTACTACAGGACCTAATATGAGAGTATGGGACCTACTACAGGACCTAATATGAGAGTATGGGACCTACTACAGGACCTACTAACAGAGTATGGGACCTACTACCAGAGTATGGGACCTACCATCAGAGTATAGGTCTACTACCAGAGTATGGGTCCTACTACCAGAGTATGGTTCTTACTACAGGACCTACTACCAGAGTATGGGTCCTACTACCAGAGTATGGGACCTACTACAGGACCTACTAACAGAGTATGGGTCCTACTACCAGAATATGGTTCCTACTACAGGACCTACCATCAGAGTATGGTTCCTACTACAGGACCTATTAACAGAGTATGGGACCTACTACCAGAGTATGGGACCTACCATCAGAGTATGGGTCCTACTACCAGAGTATGGGTCCTACTACCAGAGCATGGTTCCTACTACCAGAGTATGGGACCTACTATCAGAGTATGGGTCCTACTACCAGAGTATGGGACCTACTACCAGAGTATGGGACCTACCATCAGAGTATGGGTCCTACTACCAGAGTATGGGACCTACTACCAGAGTATGGGACCTACCATCAGAGTATGGGTCCTACTACCAGAGTATGGGTCCTACTAACAGAGTATGGGTCCTACTACCAGAGTATGGTTCCTACTACCAGAGTATGGTTCCTACTACAGGACGTACTAACAGAGTATGGGACCTACTACCAGAGTATGGGTCCTACTACCAGAGTATGGGACCTACCATCAGAGTATGGGTCCTACTACCAGAGTATGGGTCCTACTACCAGAGTATGGGTCCTACTACCAGAGTATGGGACCTACTACCAGAGTATGGGTCCTACTACCAGAGTATGGGTCCTACTACCAGAGTATGGGTCCTACTACCAGAGTATGGTTCCTACTACCAGAGTATGGTTCCTACTACAGGACGTACTAACAGAGTATGGGACCTACTACCAGAGTATGGGTCCTACTACCAGAGTATGGGTCCTACTACAGGACGTACTAACAGAGTATGGGACCTACTAACAGAGTATGGGACCTACTACCAGAGTATGGGTCCTACTACCAGAGTATGGTTCCTACTACAGGACCTACTATCAGAGTATGGGTCCTACTACCAGAGTATGGGTCCTACTACCAGAGTATGGGTCCTACTACCAGAGTATGGTTCCTACTACCAGAGTATGGTTCCTACTACAGGACCTACTAACATAGTATGGGACCTACTACCAGAGTATGGGTCCTACTACCAGAGTATGGGTCCTACTACCAGAGTATGGTTCCTACTACAGGACCTACTAACAGAGTATGGGACCTACTACCAGAGTATGGGTCCTACTACAGGACCTACTACCAGAGTATGGGTCCTACTACCAGAGTATGGGTCCTACTACCAGAGTATGGGTCCTACTACCAGAGTATGGTTCCTAGTACAGGACCTACTAACAGAGTATGGGACCTACTACCAGAGTATGGGTCCTACTACAGGACCAACTAACAGAATATGGGACCTACTACCACGGTTGGCTGCTCACCCTGCCAAACTGCCAGCCTTACATAGTGCTAGAGGGCAAGGAGAGGTGCCCTTCAAGAACAGATCTCTTCTGGTCCACTGGGCTTCTATCCCTGTTGCCTCTCCCTAACAAAAACACCTGAGAGAGAAGCCCTATGCTGAAGAAAAAGTGCACGACTATCCTCTCCTCTTTGACAAAGGCCGCCCACAATCTGTATCTTACAGATTTCATACAGTACAATATGAAAGCTAATTTGATATTGTCATTTCACTGTTCTGTTGGTTGGCTCTGGGTTTTTAAGTACATTGCTTGTGAATTCCCGGTCCCTTTCATGGTGTGTTAGTTAGACACACTGATTTAGATGTCATTCCACTTACCTCCTATCACTGTATACCCAGGTCACTGCTACAGTGGGTAGTGAAAGGTGAGGGGTCACACTGTCCTGCTAAGCACAGCCACAGACGTACAGCAGCGACCTGATGCTAGCAGGATCCCATAGGGCTGTGTGGAATGTAGCGACATGATGCTAGCAGGATCCCATAGGGCTGTGTGGAATGTAGCGACATGATGCTAGCAGGATCCTATAGGGCTGTGTGGAATGTAGGGGCAGGCTATGAGCTATCAGTCAGGGGATGGAGCATGGCGCCTGACAGCACTTGGGCACAGAAGCCTTTACACACAAGGCTGAGTGACAGACAGACAGACAGACAGACAGACAGACAGACAGACAGACAGACAGACAGACAGACAGACAGACAGACAGACAGACAGACAGACAGACGGACAGACGGACAGACGGACGGACGAACCACAAGTCAAACAGTCCTGCTGGTCATACTGTACCAGGGTTGCTAACCACTGTCCTGTAGCCTATATGGTTTTTGGTTCCCTTTGTGCTATACTGTAGCTAGAGGCGTATCTCTTCTAAACATGGATGGTTTTTATCCAGTGTCCTATTGTTTGGCTCCCCCAAAAGGATGTCTGTATCATCATCCTCCGTCTCTGACAGTTCCCATCCCCCCATCTGTCATATCAGAATGCCATGACACCATCATCAAGGCCTCTTGCCTTTTCCACAGCTGATAGAATGGACAATATTGATGTAGAACGGTAGAGCATTTTCTCTCCCTCCTTTCAATTGTATCAACATATTCATACAGTACACACACACACACACACACACACACACACACACACACACACACACACACACACACACACACACACACACACACACACACACACACACACACACACACGCACACACACACACTAACATACACAGAGACCACACTTAAAGACTATCAGCGTACCTGTGAAGGTGGTCTTGGTGATGGGTGGTGGATTACACATGGGTGATCTCCTGGTGTGGGGAGAAACAAAACACACATTGATACATCTCCTCCCAAAACAACACTACTGCACAACCTCCCATCTCTCCCCTATCGAACTCCTCCTATCTATCTTCCCCCTCTCTTTATCCCCCTCTTTGTCTCACTAACAGAGGTCAATATACTGCACCGTTCCCTGTTCAGCTGAATCAGTCCTCATTCATCACAGATCTCACGTTGAACAGGAGCAATATGGCAGGGGGGCACCTTTACTGAGTGTTGTTGTAGTCCCAGTCAAGAACAGTAGGGGGAGAACTACAGCAAAGCAGTGACATTCACGTCTTCTCCACCACATTGTGTAAAATGCAGCAGCAACAAGTGCCTGGCTGTATAGCGCGCAGACCAAAGAGAGATGGTAGGGGGAATACTGAAGCCATTTTTAACAAAACACCATAGCAGGAGACTTCATTTGGAGATATCATCTCCAAATGCACTAATATTTGGCAATAAATTGGTTATTTGGGTGCCTTGCTCTAGACTACTACACAGCAGTAAATACAGATTCATTGAGTATACAGTGTATGCTTCTGAGGACTTACTTGTTGGACGCTCTGTCTTGTGAACAATTGCTTAATGCAGCAAAATGATTCCGTACAGTTCTTAGACTGGCCAGAACCTGAAGGAGATCAGGACAGATTAACATTAAAACTCTCAAAATAATCTCACACGTTTGAACAGTGATTGAACAATGGGCCTGTGTCTATTGCACAATATCATGAAAACATACTCTACTGTGGTTTCCCCAAGGAATTAGGCAGCAAAACAACACAATACAACTTGTTTAGCATGTGTGCCATTGCTCACCTGTGCAAATGGTGTTACAATCATATCGTCGCCATGACTGCAAAAAGAGAACAAGATAAAGAGAGGTTACATTTTATTTTTTGACACACCTGGACACACTTTTATACACAGATCTAAACATGACCTTCAAATTTCCACCCGCTCAGTGACAAAGAGGAAATGACTCCAGCCATGTTATGGCAGTACGTGTAGCATGGATATATGGCATGTCTACTAGGCTATATTATGGATATATCCATAAACATATCTGCTTCTTCATTGACTCTATGCACTTTCACTTTTTACCACGAGCCAGGAACGTGCCAATAGAGTGGACCCCCGCTTCTCTGAAAAACCTGCCAATGACTCGCATGGCAGCTCCTAAATTCTGACACTGGTCACAACGACCGCAAGAAACCTCTTTCCTCCTCTCCTTCTAAATGACTGTCTCCCTGGGTTCCTGTGGGTGTAAAACAGTGTGCAATCCCCCCAACCCCTCCTCACTTTATCCCCCAATCCCCACCCACTTCCTGTGCTGCCACAAGTCTGTGGGCACAAAGTAAGGGGGTGGCATCATGCCCTGTCATCCTAGGAGACTAGGGTGGAATGTGCCACAAACACTGCCCTCTGAACTTAGAGAAAGAGGGAGGGCGGGAATGGGAGGAAGAAATAGACATGAAGAAAAATCACCTGCTCCAAGGTTATCACATCCTATCACATCCTATCACTGACATTTCATTAGCAGCAGTAGTAGTTATGGTCATAGAAGTAAACTGGTAAACTATTACAGAGGCAATCTCAATCCTCTATTTCTCCATAACATTCTTCTATATCGTACCTTTTCAGTAAAGGGGAAAATACTTTTATAGAGCTTGAAAAAGAGGACAAGCGAAAGAGAGAGAGGGAGGGCGATAGAGAGATGTTTCACATGCCAATAAAGCCCCTTAAATTGAACTGAGAGAGAGCGTGAGAGAGAGAGAACGAGTGGGGAGGGAGAGAGAGAGAGAGATTAGGCTAGAGGTTGCATTCCAGCTTCACTCTCCTCCTGACTTCCCTCCCCCCAGCCCCTAACACTGGTTTGTGTTAGCTAGTACCCAGCAGGATTTATTTATTTTTTATCTGCAGACAGAACTGTTTACATAGAGGCACCAAAGAAATTTCAGTAAGATTCTGTCAGTAAATTATTTCCTTAGAGACATCTATGTTTGTTTCCCTAGAAAAGCAAGTCATTTAGTCCAATATACTGTGTTTGGGATTCATGTCAGTGTTAGATAGCAAAGACATCGGTTTCTAATTTTACTGTACATCAATGATAAGCCCCAGAGTAACAGTTGGCCCTCAGATTAACATTTGGCCCTCAGAGTAACAGTTGGCCCCCAGGGTAGCAGTTGGCCCCCAGAGTAACAGTTGGCCCCCAGAGTAACAGTTGGCCCTCAGAGTAACAGTTGGCCCCCAGGGTAGCAGTTGGCCCCCAGAGTAACAGTTGGCCCCCAGAGTAACAGTTGGCCCTCAGAGTAGCAGTGTGCCTCCAGGGTAAAAGTTGGCCTCCAGAGTAACAGTTGGCCCCCAGAGTAACAGCTGGCCTCCAGAGTAACAGTTGGCCCCCAGGGTAACAGTTGGCCCCCAGAGTAACAGTTGGCCCCCAGGGTAACAGTTGGCCCCCAGAGTAACAGCTGGCCTCCAGAGTAACAGTTGGCCCCCAGGGTAACAGTTGGCCCCCAGAGTAACAGCTGGCCCCCAGAGTAACAGCTGGCCTCCAGAGTAACAGTTGGCCCCCAGGGTAGCAGTTGGCCCCCAGAGTAACAGTTGGCCTCCAGGGTAACAGTTGGCCTCCAGAGTAACAGTTGGCCCCCAGAGTAACAGCTGGCCTCCAGAGTAACAATTGGCCTCCAAGGTAGCAGTTGGCCCCCAGAGTAACAGTTGGCCTCCAGGGTAACAGTTGGCCTCCAGAGTAACAGTTGGCCCTCAGAGTAACAGTTGGCCCCCAGGGTAGCAGTTGGCCCCCAGAGAAACAGTTGGCCCCCAGAGTAACAGTTGGCCCTCAGAGTAACAGTTGGCCCCTAGGGTAGCAGTTGGCCCCCAGAGTAACAGTTGGCCTCCAGAGTAACAGTTGGCCCCCAGAGTAACAGCTGGCCTCCAGAGTAAAGGGGTGCCGTACTACTATGGCTGACCCTGTAAAACAACACACTTCACTGCACCTATCCGGTGTACTGTATGTGACAAGAAAAAAAACAAAATACCAATAAAAAAATACTAAACAAACATCTAACACTGCATGGCAAATGGGTTAGCTGGTAGCCTTGTGGTTAAGAGTGTTCAAATCAAAAATCCCCCCAAAAAATCAAAAAAATGTTTTTGTCACATACACATGGTTAGCAGATGTTAATGCGAGTGTAGCGAAATGCTTGTGCTTCTAGTTCCGACAATGCAGTAATAACCAACAAGGATTCTAACCTAACAATTCCACAACTACTACCTTATACACACACGTGTAAAGGGATAAAGAATATGTACATAAAGATATATGAATGAGTGATGGTACAGAACGGCATAGGCAAGATGCAGTAGATGGTATAGAGTACAGTATATACATATGAGATGAGTAATGTAGGGTATATAAACATAAAGTGGCATAGTTTAAAGTGGCTAGTGATACATGTATTACATAAAGATGGCAAGATGCAGTAGATGATATAGAGTACAGTATATACATATACATATACATATGAGGTGAGTAATGTTGGGTATGTAAACATTATATTTAAGTGGCATTGTTTAAAGTGGCTAGTGATACATTTTTACATAATTTCCATCAATTCCCATTATTAAAGTGGCTGGAGTTGAGTCAGTATGTTGGCAGCGGCCACTAAATGTTAGTGGTGGCTGTTTAACAGTCTGATGGCCTTGAGATAGAAGCTGTTTTTCAGTCTCTCGGTCCCTGCTTTGATGCACCTGTACTGACCTCACCTTCTGGATGATAGCGGGGTGAACAGGCAGTGGCTCGGGTGGTTGTTGTCCTTGATGATCTTTATGGCCTTCCTGTGACATCGGGTGGTGTAGGTGTCCTGGAGGGCAGGTAGTTTGCCCCCGGTGATGCGTTGTGCAGACCTCACTACCCTCTGGAGAGCCTTACGGTTGTGGGCGGAGCAGTTGCCGTACCAGGCGGTGATACAGCCCGACAGGATGCTCTCGATTGTGCATCTGTAGAAGTTTGTGAGTGCTTTTGGTGACAAGCCAAATTTCTTCAGCCTCCTGAGGTTGAAGAGGCGCTGCTGCGCCTTCTTCACAACGCTGTCTGTGTGGACCAATTCAGTTTGTCCGTGATGTGTACACCGAGGAACTTAAAACTTTCCACCTTCTCCACTACTGTCCCGTCGATGTGGATAGGGGGGTGCTCCCTCTGCTGTTTCCTGAAGTCCACAATCATCTCCTTTGTTTTGTTGACGTTGAGTGTGAGGTTATTTTCCTGACACCACACTCCGAGGGCCCTCACCTCCTCCCTGTAGGCCGTCTCGTCGTTGTTGGTAATCAAGCCTACCACTGTAGTGTCGTCCGCAAACTTGATGATTGAGTTGGAGGCGTGCATGGCCACGCAGTCGTGGGTGAACAGGGAGTACACGAGAGGGCTCAGAACGCACCCTTGTGGGGCCCCAGTGTTGAGGATCAGTGGGGTGGAGATGTTGTTACCTACCCTCACCACCTGGGGGCGGCCCGTCAGGAAGTCCAGGACCCAGTTGCACAGGGCGGGGTCGAGACCCAGGGTCTCGAGCTTGATGACGAGTTTGGAGGGTACTATGGTGTTAAATGCTGAGCTGTAGTCGATGAACAGCATTCTCACATAGGTATTCCTCTTGTCCAGATGGGTTAGGGCAGTGTGCAGTGTGGTTGCGATTGCGTCGTCTGTGGACCTATTGGGTCGGTAAGCAAATTGGAGTGGGTCTAGGGTGTCAGGTAGGGTGGAGGTGATATGGTCCTTGACTAGTCTCTCAAAGCACTTCATGATGACGGAAGTGAGTGCTACGGGGCGGTAGTCGTTTAGCTCAGTTACCTTAGCTTTCTTGGGAACAGGAACAATGGTGGCCCTCTTGAAGCATGTGGGAACAGCAGACTGGGATAAGGATTGATTGAATATGTCCTTAAACACACCAGCCAGCTGGTCTGCGCATGCTCTGAGGACGCGGCTGGGAATGCTGTCTGGGCCTGCAGCCTTGCGAGGGTTAACACGTTTAAATGTTTTACTCACCTCGGCTGCAGTGAAGGAGAGCCCGCAGGTTTTGGTAGCGGGCCGTGTCAGTGGCACTGTATTGTCCTCAAAGCGAGCAAAAAAGTGATTTAGTCTGTCTGTGAGCAAGACATCCTGGTCCGCGACGGGGCTGGTTTTCTTTTTGTAATCCGTGATTGACTGTGTTGGGCCACTAACCGAAAGGTTGCTGGTTTGAATCCTTGCGCTGACTAGGTGAAAAATATGTTGATGTGCCCTTGTGCAAGGCACTTAACTACAATTGCTCCTGTAAGTTGGTCTGGATGTGTCAACTGGAAAAAGTAAAGGGACTCAGTATGAACATCATGTAACATAGAGCCTGGCGAGGAGCTGGCTTGTGAACTTGTGATCAATACCATTTAGAGAGGCAGGGTGATTTTAGTGTGGTATTCTAATAGGTGGGTTAGGCTAAGGCAGGGTCATTCAGCCACTATCATAGGGTGTGTCCAGAATGGCAGCCTATTCCCCACACACTGCACTACTTTTGACAAGAGCCCTATGTGGGTAAACAAAAGTAGTAGGGTACCATTTGGGGGAATAGGGTACCATGTGGGACGCAACACTAGTGACAGGGAGAGACAGGAGGGATATGGCTACCGCCTTACTACAGACTGAATGGAGATACACTGTCTTCAGTCAATACATAATTTCCTGTTTGAGCGTAACTGGATAGTCATCTTGGTAAGTGGCAGATGGTTGATGGTTACACAGCTCTATACTAATACACTTCAATGGTAACTCATCCCTGTGTCTGTGTCTGTGTCTCTGTCTGTGTCTCTCTCTGTGTCTCTCTCTGTGTCTCTGTCTCTGTGTCTCTGTCATCTCTGTCTCTGTCATCTCTGTCTCTGTGTTCACTGTTCAAGTTACATGTGTGTCCGTTACTAAAGCTAGAAGAGAGGCAGAAATTAAACTGAAGAACATTGGAAACCTTAGATGTGTGTGTATTGATTTGGTCACCTTGGGGATAACGAGTAAGTTGGTGACCCAATGGCAATCTATAGTTGTAGTAAGTGAAGGAATTTAAGACAATACATACCTAAAAATAGAGCCTTCAAATGTGATCACCAAACTAACTGAAGAATGCAAGGCCTTTACATTCTCAAGGTTCACACTCAGGGTACTACAGCTAGCTGTCCTACAAGTGTAAGATTTGCTTTCCCCTACTGCTGAGGGAAACAGGCTTACAATAGAGACGTGACACCTCAATCAAACAGTGGCCTGGGGAGGGACAACAAGCACACTGACAGACAGCTATCAAGTTAAATAACCTCTATGAAAACAATCCATCTCTTCAGTGAGAGAAATAGTAATGCATGTGTAGAAAGATAATGTGTGTGTGTGTGGATGGGGGGCGGCAATAGGTGAGCTATGATCGACTGAAATAGAACAAGAGAGAGAGTGTGAGACTGAGTGTGAACAGAGAGGCAGCTGGAGAAAGGAACACTCACATGTCACTGGCGATGGAGGAGTTTCTGGACATGGACTTCGGTGACAGGTCATAGTCCGAGTCGGAGCGGTAGAGGAAGGACTCTCTCCGCTGACTGTGGACAAAGTTGCCCTGCAGTATGAGCCCAGACCCCGGGCTGGCCATGGGGTCCAGTGGGCTGCGCCCTGACGATGTGCCGTTGTCCACATCGAAACTGTCACACAACAACCAGAGAGAGAGAAGAAACATTAGACATAATCATTAGCCAGTGTGGCTGTTTGAAACACTGGATGTCTGTTTGGCTTTTTGTTAATTTGTACTTTAAAGAACACTGGGCAGGTTGTTTAGGATTCTAAACATTCTCTCAAATATCCAAAAGCCTTTATGTGGCAACTGTATCTCAGGCCAGTACTGCAGCTGTATTGGTGAGTAACACAGCTCTGATAAAGACAATGACTCATTGGGTCACCGCCACCACCTGGGACAATGACGTAATCTCCATGTGATGTCACCGCTCCTTAGTGTCCCCCCAGATGATCCTCACCCCAAGGATTACACCTGTCACCCAGGGTTACCTGACCTGTTACCTGAGTAACTAGACCTAATCCTCCAGTGGAAGTGATTCCCCTCTGTGTAGCACCAGACACATCATCCTCATCGTAATCACCACTGTCAGCTATGTGATGAGAAAAGCTGTGGCGATAACGTGTGTGCATCCGTGCATGCGTGCTTGTATGTGTGGTGAAGGGAACAGTGTGAGCTGAGTGGACTGGGTCAGCTGATTCTGTGCTCATCACTGTGTATATTGATGGCATGTTGTTGTGGCTATGGATGGGTACAGCACATTATGCACTCTGTCTGCTCTGAACAGCATATTCCCTCTATCACCTGGATGAAGAGCGTCTCCCTGGAACTTTAGAATGAAATCCAATGGCAGATTCTGGCCTTTGATTCAACATTCCTATTTATTGAAATACATTACATCAAAAATGGCCACTGATTCAATCTGTGTTTAACTGTAGGATTCCCTAATAGAACCATGTGATTCCATAAAGATTTAACATGACATGAGATTCAGCAACAAAAAAGGACTGTAATCAAGTCACATATTCAAAAATAGCACTGATGGCGATCCCACTGTAGTGTATCATTTAAGCCTTTTCTCCCATCTTCCTGCTTCTTTCATAATACCAGGGTCATTCAGACACACAGGCATTCACAATTGCAAAGTATAGTAGAGTGGAGGCTGCTGAGGATGAGGACAGCTCATAATAATGTCTGGAGCTGTGTAAATGGACTGGGGTCAAACTGGTGTCAGTTGTTAAGGAAGACTATAGTTGGAAGAGTTGCAGAGTTAATTGAAAATAATGGCAATGTTGATTAGATGCTTTTAATAAGGCTATTTTCTCTTGCACCATGAGGTCTCTGCTCTAGAAACTCATGGACAATATGGACACAGATATAAAAAATGTATACACTTTTAAAAAGTTATTAAAGTATAAATTACCAAAACTTCCATAGATTGCGACAGATTACAGATGATTCCGGTAATTTTGGTATATTACCGGTAGCTTTGCAACCCTACCCCTAGGTCATATCACTGCACCAGGCCAGGGTTCAGCCTGAAACACACCCACACACACCCACACATTACACACACATTATAGATGCCACTCCACCTAACACTGCAATCCACAGCCAGAATACCAGCATGTCTATCTCTCGCACACAGAATGATATTCTGGCGTAACCATTTGCTGTCACACAGGACATACCAAGACTTAGCCAATGAGGCTCATTGCAGGTCAAAACTTTGCTTTCTTAGATGTGCTTACTCAATCCAGCACCTGGGAAACATTTTAGGATGTGCTCCGCTAAAGAACACAGGACATTCCAAAAATGTTTTCATGGGTAATCATGTGGTTATAAGTCTGTGATGTCCTCAGCCCAGTGTCCACCCAGAGGACAGAGCAGGAAGGGCCCGAGAAGCTGAGAGGCAGGGTCTAGGAGGCAGAGGCCTTAAAGGAAAACTCCACCCAAAAACTATCTTTTGGTATTAGTTTCATTCGTCCATTGTTGATATAGTCCAAATGTTTTGCATGTCAGCAATCACGTTCTCAAGATATATAACATTCAAAATACAGAAATACAGCCGGTACGATGCACGGCGGATGGGGTGGCCCATTCATTTTCAATGAAGCCTAGGGGGGGGGGGGCGAAATTCAAGTTTCAGTTTCAGGTTTTAACGTCACATGCATGTACAGTGAAATGCCTTTCTTGCAAGCTCTAAACTCAACAATGCAGTAATCAATAACATTGTATCAACGTAGTCTGCGTGGTGAAACGTCAGCAGTACGTCCAACAGCCGGACCAGCTAACTTTCCCACTCTAGCTAGCTGACATTATCAGTTTACAGAGTCACGTTTAACAATAAAAATCATTGTTTTCTCATCTATTTTTGTATTAATCATTATTATTGTTATTTCATTTTTATAAGATGTTTAAAAATATTTGATAAACAATACAAAACATGCACATACAAATACAAACATTACTACATCACCCCTACCCAGACCCACTAGACCCTTCTTATCTCCGGCGCCCGCATCACTTTCTGTCACATGTTCTCAAACTGTACTGTTTTGTTTCTCTCCGTCGCCCACACTCTTTAAATTTTTAGATAATAAAGCATTTTCCATTGCGTGAACGATGGAGGATTGGCTGATTTCCAGTTTTTGAGTATACGCTTTTTTTAAAGATAATTGATGAGAAGAGTATTGTCCAACCCATCAGTTATCTCACTACACCCTCATATGACATGTCTTGAAATATACAGACAGACGAATTGAAAGTAAATTTACATTGCAATACCTCTGACATACATAACTTTGGATTTTGTAACATTCCCAGAAGGCATGAATTATTGGGTCATTAGTAGTTTTACACTTCAGACATGACTCTGCCGTTGTGCTATAGAATTTTAAAATCTTGTATAATAAATTTAATACATTAATTTATACTGGAATAAGCGTACATTTTCGTTAACTGTAATCTAATGGAATAATCATTTATGTTGCATGTAAATACGTTTTTATGCATGCTTATGATGTTATAGAGATTCACTTTTTGCACGTTGATAATGTTTGTTTATTTTGTTGTTATGAAGGCACTAGCTGCTTTGACTAAAGGGACAAGTGGTGTATTCGGCGGGGTACTCTGCGATATTCCGGTTGGTGTCTGCAAAGCGCGTCAGAGGCAGAGAGACAGGGCCTAGGAAGCAAAGGACAGAGAGGCAGATACTGTAGGCCTTGGAGCAGGGGTGTCAAACTCCTTCCATGGAGGGCAGAGTGTTTTTGGTTTCTCCTTTCAATTTGTATCCAATTAAGACCTAGACAACGAGGTGAGAGGAGTTCAAAACTAGTTAGTGACCCTAATTCATCAGAGAGGCTGAGAGACAGGGCCTGGGAGGCAGAGCCTGAGAGGCAGGGCCTGGGAGACAGAGGGGATGAGGGGCCCGGGAGGCAGAGCCTGAGAGGCAGGACCTGGGAGACAGAGAGGCTGAGAGGCAGGGCCTATGGGACAGAGAGACAGAGAGGCAAGGCCTGGGTGGCAGAACCTGAGAGGCTGAGAGGCAGGGCCTGGGAGACAGAGAGGCTGAGAGGCAGGGCCTACGGGACAGAGAGACATGGAGGCAAGGCCTGGGAGGCAGAACCTGAGAGGCTGAGAGGCAGGGCCTGGGAGAGAGAGCGGCTGAGAGGCAGGGCCTGGGAGAGAGAGCGGCTGAGAGGCATAACTAGGGCTGTTGTGGTGACCATATTACTGCCACACCGGCAGTCACTAGTCACGAAGGCAGTCAAATTCCATGTGACCGTTTAGTCATGGAAATTAGGCTTCTCCAAGCTCTGATGCTGCTGATGGTCATTAATAGCCTACCAAACTTGCTAACTGCCTGGTACTCATCACTCTATTGTCCCTCGAATCATGCTGACGTCTATGCAAATATCACAGATAGAAGGAGCTTAGTTACCAGTATCTTTGTTAAGATGGCTTGTTCTAAAAAAAGAAAAGTTGACTCTGAAAATCATATATTCATTCGAGGACGGGTGGACGGAACAGTATGTATTCATTCTCTCTGCAACTAGCACAAAACCAATGTGTCTGATATGCAGTGAGTCCGTAGCTCTCGTGAAAAGTGCCAATGTTAAGTTCCATTATGACACCAGGCATAGTAAATTCGATCAGAAGTATCCCCTGAACACGGAGGTGAGAACAAACAAAATTAACCAACTCAAATCCCAATATGAGAGTTCCATCAAAGTCCTTGTCAATTCACTGACAGCCCAACAACGTGCAATGGCGTGTTCAATGAGGATAGCTTGGGATTTGGGAAAACACCCAAAAACATTTTCAGACGCTGAGATGGTAAAATAATGCATGTGTGAAGTTGCTGACACCTTGCTTGAAGGTGAACTAAAAGATGAGCTCATGGAAGAGATCAAACAGGTCCCACTGTCAGGTCCCACTGTCAGGTCCCACTGTCAGGTCCCACTGTCAGGTCCCACTGTCAGGTTCCACAGCAATGAGGAGAACTAAAATATTAGCTGAAGATTTAACTTCACAACTTGATGAGGCCATTCAGAATGCACCATGCATTTCATTAGTTGTGGATGAATCAACAGAAAACACTGATAACGCAAAGCTTCTGGTGGTTGTCAGATTATATAACAAAACAAAGAAAGGATTCAGTGAGAAGCTGTTAGTTTTAACAAATCTAGAAGCACACACATGGGGAGAGGATATACATGAGGCCAGCAAAGGGATGCTGACAGACAGGGGATAGATCTGATGTCAGAGGTCTCCATCACCACAGATGGAGCTCTAGCCATGACAGGAAGAGGGAAGGGAAGTGTTGCGAGTGTAACGGATGTGAAATGGCTAGCTAGTTAGCGGGTACGCGCTAGTAGCGTTTCAATCAGTTACGTCACTTGCTCTGAAACCTAGATGTAGTGTTGCCCCTTGCTCCGCAAGGGCCGCAGCTTTTGTGGAGCGATGGGTAACGACGCTTCGTGGGTGTCAGTTGTTGATGTGTGCAGAGGGTCCCTGGTTCGCGCCCGTGTCGGGGCGAGGGGACGGTTTAAAGTTATACTGTTACACACATTTAAAAGAGGACCACCCTGACCTAACATCATATCACTGCATCATCCATCAATCTGTCCTGTGTGCCAGTTTGGGAAAATAGTATTCTGAGGTCATGACAACGATGATGAAACTGATCAACTTTTTGAGAGCAACATCATCCCTACAACACCGCCTGCCACGAGGCATTCTGACAGAGGCCAATGACAGCTGTGATGACTTACTACTGCACAACAATGTCAGACGGCTCAGCAAAGGCAGGGTTTTGGAACGCTTTTGGGCCATTCAGGAGGTCATCAAAGCTTTCTTATCAGAGCAAAAGGGTGACAAGGCAACTTGGTTTTCAGAGTTTTTGGAAGATGAGGAGAAGATGAAAACAATTGCATTTTTGACAGACATTACATCACACCTTAATAAACAGAATTGTCACGTTCCTGACCTGTTTTCTGTTAGTTTTGTATGTGTTAGTTGGTCAGGACGTGAGTTTGGGTGGGCAGTCTATGTTTTCTGTTTCTATGTTGGTTTAAAGGGTGACCTAATATGGCTCTCAATTAGAGGCAGGTGTTTTTCATTTCCTCTGATTGAGAGTCATATTAAGGTAGGTGTTTTCACACTGTTTGTTTGTGGGTGGTTGTCTCCTGTGTCTGTGTAAGTGTATGTTGCGCCACACGGGACTGTTTTCGGTTTTGTTTGTTCGTTCGTTTTATGTAGTCAGTTTGCCTGTTCATGCGTTCTTCGTGTTTAATGTAAGTTCGTCGTCCAGGTCTGTCTACATTCGTTTTGTTATTTTGTTAGTTACTTCAAGTATAGTTCGTTTTTTGTCTTCGTTGTTTTGTTGTGTCTAAATGAATTCATGTCTAAGTATAACGCTGCGTCTTGGTTCAATCCATGCTCCTCCTCTTCGGATGAAGAGGAAGAGGAGAACCGTTACAGAACCACCCACCTCTCCAGAACCAAGCAGCGCAAGTTCGAGCAGCGGCCAAGAGATCAGGACTCATGGACTTGGGAGGACGTATTAAACGGCAAGGGTTGCTACACATGGGAGGAGATCCTGGCTGGAAGGGATCGCCTTCCATGGGAACAGCTGGAGGCACTGAGGAGAGCAGAGGCAACCGGACAAGGGAACCGGAGATATGAAGGTACGCGGCTAGCGAGGAAGCCCGATAAGAAACCCCAAAAATTTATTGGGGGGGGGCTAAGAGGTAGTGGGCCAAGGGCAGGTAGGAGACCTGCGCCCACTTCTCAGGCTAACCGTGGAGAGCGGGAGTACGGGCAGACACCGTGTTACGCAGTAGAGCGCACGGTGTCTCCTGTACGTGTGCATAGCCCAGTGCGGGTTATTCCACCTCCCCGCACTGGTAGGGCTAGATTGAGCGTTGAGCCGGATGTCATGAAGCCGGCTCTACATATCTGGCCACCAGTACGTCTCTTTGGGCCGGCTTACATGGCACCAGCCTTACGCATGGTGTCCCCGGTTCGCCAACACAGCCCAGTGCGGGTTATTCCACCTCCCCGCACTGGTCGGGCGACGGGGAGCATTCAACCAGGTAAGGTTGGGCAGGCTCAATGCTCAAGGGAGCCAGTACGCTTGCACGGTCCGGTATTTCCGGCGCTACCTCCCCGCCCCAGCCCAGTACCACCAGTGCCTACTCCACGCACCAGGCTTCCAGTGCGTTTCCAGAGCCCTGTTCCTCCTCCACGCACTCTCCCTATGGTGCGTGTCTCCAGCCCAGTGCCTCCAGTTCCGGCACCACGCACTAAGCCTCCTGTGCGTCTCCAGAGCCCTGTACGCACTGTTCCTTCTCCCCGTACTCGTCCTGATGTGCGTGCACTCAGCCCGGTGCCACCAGTGCCGGTACCACGCACCAGGCCTATAGTGCGCTTCGAGAGGTCAGTGTGCCCTGTCCCTGCTCCCCGCACTAGGCTTGAAGTGCGTGTCTCCAGTCCGGTGCCTCCAGTTCCGGCACCACGCACCAGGCCTACAGTGCGTCTCAGCCGGCCAGAGTCTGCCGTCTGCCCAACGGCGCCTGAACTGTCCGTCTGCCAAGCGCCGCATGAACTGCCCGTCTGTATTGAGCCTTCAAAGCCGCCCGTCTGCCATGAGCCTGCAAAGCCGCCCGTCTGCCATGAGCCTACAGAGCCTTCCGCCAGACTAGAGCCGCTAGAGCCTTCCGCCAGACAGGAGCCGCTAGAGCCTTCCGCCAGACAGGAGCAGCCAAAGCCTTCCGCTAGACAGGATCAGTCTGAGCCATCCGTCTCCGCAGCGCCATCTGAGCCATCCGTCTCCTCAGAGCCATCTGAGCCATCCGTCTCCCCAGCGCCGTCTGAGCCATCCGTCTCCCCAGCGCCGTCTGAGCCATCCGTCTCCTCAGCGCCATCTGAGCCATCCGTCTCCCCAGCGCCGTCTGAGCCATCCGTCTCCCCAGCGCCGTCTGAGCCATCCGTCTGTCCCGAGCCATTAGAGCCGCCCGTCTGTCCCGAGCCGTCAGAGCCGTTAGTCAGTCAGGAGCCGCTAGAGCCATTCGTCAGTCAGGATCTGCCAGAGCCGCCAACCAGACAGGATCTGCCAGAGCCGCCAACCAGACAGGATCTGCCAGAGCCGCCAACCAGACAGGATCTGCCAGAGCCGCCAGCGAGCCATGAGCGTCCAGAGCCGCCAGCGAGCCATGAGCGTACAGAGCCGTCAGCTAGCCATGAGCGTCCAGAGCCGTCAGCTAGCCATGAGCGTCCAGAGCCGTCAGCCAGCCATGAGCGTCCAGAGCCGTCAGCCAGCCATGAGCGTCCAGAGCCGTCAGCTAGCCATGAGCGTCCAGAGCCGTCAGCCAGTCATGAGCGGCCCCTCAGCCCAGAGCTGCCATTGATCCAGAACTGTCCCTCAGTCCAGAGCTGTCTCTCTGTCCGGAGCTGCCCTTCAGTCCGGAGTTGCCCCTCTATCCTGAGCTACCTCTCTATCCTGACCTACCTCTCTGTCCTGTGCTATATCTCTGTCCTGAACTACCTTATCCCGGTGCTGCCCCTTGTCTCGATGTTACCCAGGAAATTAAGTGGGTGGAATAGGAGGGTGGTCAGTCGTAGGGGGAAATGTAAGCTGGGATTGACTATGGTGGGGTGGGGACCTCGCCCAGAGCCTGAGCCACCACCGTGGTCAGATGCCCACCCAGACCCTCCCCTAAACTTTGTGCTGGTGCGCCCGGAGTTCGCACCTTAAGGGGGGGGTTATGTCACGTTCCTGACCTGTTTTCTGTTAGTTTTGTATGTGTTAGTTGGTCAGGACGTGAGTTTGGGTGGGCAGTCTATGTTTTCTGTTTCTATGTTGGTTTAAAGGGTGACCTAATATGGCTCTCAATTAGAGGCAGGTGTTTTTCATTTCCTCTGATTGAGAGTCATATTAAGGTAGGTGTTTTCACACTGTTTGTTTGTGGGTGGTTGTCTCCTGTGTCTGTGTAAGTGTATGTTGCGCCACACGGGACTGTTTTCGGTTTTGTTTGTTCGTTCGTTTTATGTAGTCAGTTTGCCTGTTCATGCGTTCTTCGTGTTTAATGTAAGTTCGTCGTCCAGGTCTGTCTACATTCGTTTTGTTATTTTGTTAGTTACTTCAAGTATAGTTCGTTTTTTGTCTTCGTTGTTTTGTTGTGTCTAAATAAATTCATGTCTAAGTATAACGCTGCGTCTTGGTTCAATCCATGCTCCTCCTCTTCGGATGAAGAGGAAGAGGAGAACCGTTACAAGAATGTTAAGCTACAGGGACGGGACAACACAGTTGTGTGATATGTGACAGTGTGATATGATAACAGCAGTCCAGGCTTTCCAGAAGAAATTGGAGCTTTTCAAGAATGATCTCCAGGGAGAACTTGTCCACTTCCCCAATCTTTTGGTGCAAACGCAGGGAGACAAAGATGTTCCCAACCATGTTGATTTCATCCAGAATCTTATGGATAACTTCAAGGCTCGGCTTTTGTTGGAAGAGAACTGTTGCTTATCATCCAGAACCCCTTCTTGGTCACAAATGTGACAAGGTTGTCAGAAGAAGCAAAACAGATCTTCAGATGGGTAGATGTTACATCACTGCAAATGGAGTTGATTAAGCTGCAAGAAAATGTGTCTTTGAAGGAGCAGGCTGGTGATTGTGACCTTGTCACTTTCTGGGGAAAGATGCTGCCTGCAGCTGATGTCCCTGTTCTCAGGAGACTGGCACCATTGATGCAGGGCAAGGCCCACAGTGACTTATACATGAATATTGTATGGCCCACAGTGACTTATACATGAATATTGCATGGCCCACAGTGACTCAACATGAATATTGCATGGCCCACAGTGACTCAACATGAATATTGCATGGCCCACAGTGACATACATGAATATTGCATGGCCCACAGTGACTCAACATGAATATTGCATGGCCCACAGTGACTCAACATGAATATTGCATGGCCCACAGTGACTCAACATGAATATTGCATGGCCCACAGTGACTTATACATGAATATTGCATGGCCCACAGTGACTTATACATGAATATTGCATGGCCCACAGTGACTTATACATGAATATTGCATGGCCCACAGTGACTCAACATGAATATTGCATGGCCCACAGTGACTTATACATGAATATTGCATGGCCCACAGTGACTTATACATGAATATTGCATGGCCCACAGTGACTTATACATGAATATTGCATGGCCCACAGTGACTTATACATGAATATTGCATGGCCCACAGTGACTTATACATGAATATTGCATGGCCCACAGTGACTCAACATGAATATTGCATGGCCCACAGTGACTCTACATGAATATTGCATGGCCCACAGTGACATACATGAATATTGCATGGCCCACAGTGACTCAACATGAATATTGCATGGCCCACAGTGACTCAACATGAATATTGAATGGCCCACAGTGACTTATACATGAATATTGCATGGCCCACAGTGACTTATACATGAATATTGCATGGCCCACAGTGACTTATACATGAATATTGCATGGCCCACAGTGACTTATACATGAATATTGCATGGCCCACAGTGACTCAACATGAATATTGCATGGCCCACAGTGACTCTACATGAATATTGCATGGCCCACAGTGACATACATGAATATTGCATGGCCCACAGTGACTCAACATGAATATTGCATGGCCCACAGTGACTCAACATGAATATTGAATGGCCCACAGTGACTTATACATGAATATTGCATGGCCCACAGTGACTTATACATGAATATTGCATGGCCCACAGTGACTTATACATGAATATTGCATGGCCCACAGTGACTTATACATGAATATTGCATGGCCCACAGTGACTTATACATGAATATTGCATGGCCCACAGTGACTTATACATGAATATTAATTCAAGGACCATGTACAATGGTTCACAGTGCACTTTTTGCATAGATAATTATGCAACCACTTCTGTTGCACGTTTACATTCAAAATAAGTTGTAATTTATTCAAATTGTAGTCTCATTTAATGTACATTTTATATAACAACATGTTTCCTAAGTCGTAGACGACTATGTTTGTTACTATGCAGTACCACAGCACCGATTGTCACGACTTCCGCCGAAGTCGGTCCCTCTCCTTGTTCGGGCGGCGTTCGGCGGTCGATGTCACCGGCCTAGCCATCGCCGATCCACTTTTCATTTTCCATTTGTTTTGTCTTTGTCTTACACACCTGGTTTCAATCCCCCAATTACTTGTTCATTATTTAACCCTCTGTTCCCCCATGTTTGTTTGTGAGTAATTGTTTTTATGTAATACGGTCCGTTATGTGGGCTCGCTTTATTGTATTGTATTTGTCTATTTTTGAGTAAATTACGTTTATTTACTCATATCTGCTGTCCTGCACCTGACTCCTCTACACAAGCTACACACAGACCTCATTACACCGATAAAGGATGATATGCATCCGGAAGCCAGGAGATGCTAAATGTGTTTATGTTCATTAAAGCTCAATTACCGTGAGACCGACAGTTATTTGCTTGACAATCACCGGCTGACGAAATTTAACCGCCAATGCCATAGGCATGGCCTGGGAGCCAGAGAGATAGACAGATAGAGTGGCAGGGCCTGGGAGAAAGCCCGAGAAACAGAGAGGCAGGGCTTGGGAGCCAGAGAGAGAGAGAGGCAGGGCCTGGGAGCCAGAGAGAGAGAGGCAGGGCCTGGGAGCCAGAGAGAGAGAGAGAGAGGCAGGGCCTCGGAGACAGAGAGGCAGAGAAGCAGAGAGGCAGGTCCTAGGAGACAGAGAGGCAGAGAAGCAGAGGCAGGTCCTAGGAGACAGAGAGGCAGAGAAGTAGAGAGGCGGAGAGGCAGGGCCTAGGAGACAGAGAGGCAGAGAAGCAGAGAGGCAGGTCCTAGGAGACAGAGAGGCAGAGAAGCAGAGAGGCAGAGAGGCAGGGCCTAGGAGACAGAGAGGCAGAGAAGCAGAGAGGCAGGTCCTAGGAGACAGAGAGGCAGAGAAGCAGAGAGGCGGAGAGGCAGGGCCTAGGAGACAGAGAGGCAGAGAAGCAGAGAGGCAGGTCCTAGGAGACAGAGAGGCAGAGAAGCAGAGAGGCGGAGAGGCAGGGCCTAGGAGACAGAGAGGCAGAGAAGCAGAGAGGCAGGTCCTAGGAGACAGAGAGGCAGAGAAGCAGAGAGGCAGGTCCTAGGAGACAGAGAGGCAGAGAAGCAGAGAAGCAGAGAGGCAGGTCCTAGGAGACAGAGAGGCAGAGAAGCAGAGGCAGGGCCTAGGAGACAGAGAGGCAGAGAAGCAGAGAGGCGGAGAAGCAGGGCCTAGGAGACAGAGAGGCAGAGAAGCAGAGAGGCAGGGCCTAGGAGACAGAGAGGCAGAGAGGCAGAGAGGCAGGGCCTAGGAGACAGAGAGGCAGAGAGGCTGGGTCTGAGAAGCAGAGAGACAGAGAGGCCTTAGAGGTAATGAGACAGCGATACCGCAGGGCCTGCGAGGCTGAATACCGCAGGGCCTGCAAGGCTGAAAGGCAGGGTCTGGGAGGCAGACAGCCACGTAGGGTCTAACTGCTCTGACCTTTGGATGGAAAATGTGCCAGTTTGGACTGGTGCCTAATTAGTGAGTGAAGGGAACACATATTGTCCTCATTACGCTGTACCCAGCTTCCTGTCTTCTTTCTCTCTTTCGGTCCTGTTTGTCTCTCTCTGGCCGCTCTCTGCACTCTATTTCTCTCTGCACCCTCCCTCTCTCTCCCCTCTCTGTCCTTCTGTCTCTATGTCATAGTTGTTAAAGCAGCGCTGAACCCTCGCCAGTTGCTATCACACTAAGTGACTGATAAATGACGTGTTCCCCACACTAACGCCCTAGCAGCACGTTGACTAAGGGTGGCAGGTAGCCTAGTGGTTAGAGCATTGGGACGGTAACCAAAATGTTGCT
Organism: Salvelinus namaycush; assembly: GCF_016432855.1. Classification (NCBI taxonomy): domain Eukaryota; kingdom Metazoa; phylum Chordata; class Actinopteri; order Salmoniformes; family Salmonidae; genus Salvelinus; species Salvelinus namaycush. The sequence goes on from NC_052307.1 coordinate 18,000,580, forward strand.
TGTTTGAATCTCTGAGCTGGCAAGGTGGAAAAATCTGTTCTGCCCTTGAGCAAGGCAGGTAACCCCCACAACAGCTGCTGCCAGGGCGCCGATTAAGCCAGCTCCCCGCACCTCTCTGATTCAGAGGGGTTGGGTTAAATGCAGAAGACACATTTTTGTTGAATGCATTCAGTTGTACAGCTGACTAGGTATCCTCCTTTCCCTTCTCTTTCCACTTATAAACCTGGACTCAGATACACAACACACACTGTTCTCATTAAGAGTTAGTCTCTGTATTGTATGTGTGTCTCATGAGTCAGTTATTATCCTGATGTCACACACTGCACCACTACGCATAACTGATAATAATACACGTGACAACCAGGATACAGTACGTACATGTGTGCTATATATAAATGAATGGGAGAACACTGAATGCAAAATAGCAACAAAGAGGACAAGAGTAAAAAAGGCACTGATTAAACAACATATTAAATTGCTTTTGGCCAAAGGATCTGTGGAATAAGTTTAAAGTGTGTAATACAGTGTGATATAATTCATCTACAATTGATGTTCTTAACCCTGGGAAACATGGGCCTGGGAGGCTCACAGGGATGTTGGTATCCACTGTACTCCACCATTTCATTTTTCAACTCAATACTATTCCCCCCCCCAAAAAAATAATTACATAAATGCATTGTAATTTAAGCTTTAAAACTGCAAAGTTTTCTCTCTGTGTCAATGGCAAAATTGCACAATATCAGCTTTAAAGCTGCAACAATAAAAAATATCACTGCCCTATAATAAAATGTGTAGAACTGCAGGAAATTAGCTTGAAAACGTGAACATTTTCTCTCTAATGCCAAGAGGGAGGCTTTTAAATGTTATTTTCCCAGGCCAGAGACTTGGTTCGTCCAGCCATCCACTGCAGGTGTTATAGTAAAACTACTTTTAGGCAATTTTCTTCACACTCAAGTTGTGTTCTGATTATGAGGGAGTCCCTGATGAATTTGCTATCACAAAAGGGGTCCCCAGTACCAAAAGGTTTGAGAACCCCTGCTGTAGTTAGGCTATAAACCCAGTCAACTGACTTGCCACAGGGCATCTCTGAGTCACAGGTGACGGGTATTAATACACATCTCCATGGCAGGGTCATCAGAACAGTAACCACAACAGAAGGGGGTATTGACTAGATGGTATACGGCTTATGTCAGAATTTACTTTTCGTAGCAGGTTAGGAGAATTAACATAGCAGGTCAGGAGAAATAGTTTAAGGTTAGGAAAAGGGTTAGGATAAGGATTAGCTTAAATGCCAAAATTTCAACATTTGACATCAATTTGACATAAACTGTATCCCTTTAGACACAGCAGAGGGGCTTGGTCTAGATGGCTATTAGGGAGGCCAGAGATGCGTGTCTTTGGTAAATAATCAACTGTGTAGAAAGGAGAGGAGACGGTAAGGAGAGACACTGTGGTGCTGACAGTGTGTGTCTTGCCCTTGGCCACAACTAAACATATCAGATAAACAACTAAACATATCAGATAAACAACTAAACATGTCAGATAAACAACTAAACATATCAGATAAACAACTAAACATATCAGATAAACAACTAAACATATCAGATAAACAACTAAACATATCAGATAAACAACTAAACATGTCAGATAAACAACTAAACATGTCAGATAAACAACTATACATATCAGATAAACAACTAAACATGTCAGATAAACAACTAAACATATCAGATAAACAACTAAACATATCAGATAAACAACTAAACATATCAGATAAACAACTAAACATATCAGATAAACAACTAAACATGTCAGATAAACAACTAAACATATCAGATAAACAACTAAACATATCAGATAAACAACTAAACATGTCAGCCAGCAAAAGCAAATAGAGAGACAGTGGGATAGGCGGAGGGTGTATTATGATGTCATACAGACGTGGCATGTGACATGGAAAATGTGAGGTGGGGATTGTGACACAAATAAGAAGGGGGGGTATTGCAGGGGTATTGCTTCTTTGAGACACATGGCATGTCTGTTAGGTATTGTGATTTCACATAGGGTGATATACTGTACAGAATGGAAGGTGAGATGTGATGGATGTCACAGAGACATGGCATGGTTGGGAGGGGAGAGGTATTGTGATGTCACGGAGACATATACTGTACTGCAGCTACTGTGACATAACAGGAGGAGACATAATGGAGAGTTCCCTTGTGGTAGAACCTGCTGTTCAATCTGTCAGCCATGAAGAAATGCTCATCTCTCTCTCTCTCTCTCTCTCTCTCTCTCTCTCTCTCTCTCTCTCTCTCTCTCTCTCTCTCTCTCTATCTCTATCTCTCTGTCTCTCTCTCTCTCTCTATCTCTCTCTCTCCCTCACTCTATCTCTCTCTCTCTCTCTATCTCTCTCTCCCCCCCCCCCCCCCCCCCTCTCTCTCTCTCTCAATTCAATTCAATTCAATTCAAGGGGCTTTATTGGCATGGGAAACATGTGTTAACATTGCCAAAGCAAGTGAGGTAGATATTATACAAAAGTGAAATAAACAATACAAATTAACAGTAAACATTACACATACAGAAGTTTCAAAACAATAAAGACATTACAAATGTTATATTATATATATACAGTGTTGTAACAATGTACAAATGGTTAAAGCACACAAGTTAAAATAAATAAGCATAAATATGGGTTGTATTTACAATGGTGTTTGTTCTTCACTGGTTGCCCTGTTCTTGTGGCAACAGGTCACAAATCTTGCTGCTGTGATGGCACACTGTGGAATTTCTCCCAGTAGATATGGGAGTTTATCAAAATTGGATTTGTTTTCAAATTCTTTGTGGATCTGTGTAATCTGAGGGAAATATGTCTCTCTAATATGGTCATACATTGGGCAGGAGGTTAGGAAGTGCAGCTCAGTTTCCACCTCATTTTGTGGGCAGTGTGCACATAGCCTGTCTTCTCTTGAGAGCCATGTCTGCCTACGGCGGCCTTTCTCAATAGCAAGGCTATGCTCACTGAGTCTGTACATAGTCAAAGCTTTCCTTAAGTTTGGGTCAGTCACAGTGGTCAGGTATTCTGCCACTGTGTACTCTCTGTTTAGGGCCAAATAGCATTCTAGTTTGCTCTGTTTTTTTGTTAATTCTTTCCAATGTGTCAAGTAATTATCTTTTTGTTTTCTCATGATTTGGTTGGGTCTAATTGTGCTGTTGTCCTGGGGCTCTGTGGGGTCTGTGTTTGTGTTTGTGAACAGAGCCCTAGGACCAGCTTGCTTAGGGGACTCTTCTCCAGGTTCATCTCTCTGTAGGTGATGGCTTTGTTATGGAAGGTTTGGGAATCGCTTCCTTTTAGGTGGTTGTAGAATTTAACGGCTCTTTTCTGGATTTTGATAATTAGTGGGTATTGGCCTAATTCTGCTCTGCATGCATTATTTGGTGTTCTACGTTGTACACGGAGGATATTTTTGCAGAATTCTGCATGCAGAGTCTCAATTTGGTGTTTGTCCCATTTTGTGAAATCTTGGTTGGTGAGCGGACCCCAGACCTCACAACCATAAAGGGCAATGGGCTCTATGACTGATTCAAGTATTTTTAGCCAGATCCTAATTGGTATGTTGAAATTTATG
>NC_052307.1:18009205-18031705 GCF_016432855.1 Salvelinus namaycush
AAAAAGCCTTAGACAAGTGGAGACAGGAGGGAGAGAAGAGGGCAGGGAGAGCAGCCACCTGGAGGTGCATTCTATGGAAGAGGAGAACCCTGGGGGCGCTGCTAGGGAGACTTCAGCCAGTGACTGACACACATTCCAGAGTACATGATGATTAACATACAGCCTTTACCACCTTATGAGAGAGTATGTAACGGCTGTTGTATGGTGTTGACATAGTGAGTTCTGATGGAAACGTAGTAACTAGAGACACCACAGCACAGAGGCAAACATTCATGCTGGATGGCTGCTCTTCTTTGCACTGTGTTGTATAGTTAACAGAGTACAACAGAGAGGAAGACTAGAAAAAGACATCTCTCACATACAGTTACTGTAGTTAACCAAGAACTTCTCATGTTCCACAGTCAAAACAACAAATATGAACGGACAGGCCAGAGCTTGACAGCCTGAAGAAGGAAAGGAACCAGAGAACAGTGGGAAGTATGATAAGGGTGCAGGAGAGAGGGCGGAGAGGATTGAGATGACAGGCAGGAGACAGAGGCAGGGAGAGGAGGACAATGTGGAGATAAACGACAGAGCCTTACGCAGGATGATGGAAGGAGAGAGAGAGAGAGAGAGAGAGAGAGAGAGAGAGAGAGAGAGAGAGAGAGAGGCATATTTGTGTCTTTTGGAAGGGGTTGGATTAAAAGTGGTTGGACCTTATGTGCAATTGACCAATAAAGTTATCTTAATCTCAAAATAAGAGGAAAAACCGCTGGTAAGAATCTAGGGGACTGGAAATGGGGTGAGTGAGAGAGGAAAGTAGCAGGACAAAGGAGAGAGAGAAAAGGGTGAGAGAGAGAGGGGAAACAGAGAGAAACAGGACAGTGTGTGGTTGGAAGACATTGTGTGTCTGTTTACCAGATTCCTTCCATGTTCCGTAGAGAGCTGATGGAGCGAGATCGTGGCTTCATAACAATACTCATGATGTCACCTTCTCTCCCACACGTTACTGTCCTGTCCAGGCCACAGCCCCCACGGTCCTGTTCAGGTCAAACCACAGACCCCACAACTCCCTAGAAAGGAAAGTGTTCCTGTTCAAACCACGGTTCCCACAGTTCCCACGTTTTCCCCTCCTGGTCTAACGGTCCTATTGTGTTCAGATTGTGGTCAAACCACAGCGGTCACTCTTCACTTCTACAGTTATCTCAAAAAGCGGTCCTGCTCTGATAAGATTATTTTCAGACCGTGTTTCCACCTCTCCTTCGAACTGCAATAATCCTGTAGATGGGTCCAACAGAGTGGTCCTGTAATGTTCCTGTTGTGGTCGTGTTGTGTTTAGGGCTTCTGTGCCCCAGCCTGGGAGCTTATGGTCCAGACAGAAACAAAGACTGGTATATAAGTCAGAGAACACAGGACTGGAGTCCCAACTAAAACTATTCACTACACAGGAATCCTCAGACCACAGTGTAAGTCGGATCCGCCTCCTCTATTTAGCGCTCTCTCTCTCCCCCTTTCTTTCTCTTTCCCTTCCTCGGACTCCTGCTTTGCACTCTCTCTCTCTTGCTCTGTTGTTGTTACCAACATGTGTCAATTCTCTTCCACTTTTTTCCTTACCTCTCCCTCTCGACAGTCTTTTCCTGGCCAGCGAGTATAAGCCCTCCTCCTCTCTTTCTTCTCCCTCTTTTTTCTCTCTGTCTTCTGACTCTTCCCTCCTTCCCTGGCCACATGTGTAAGCTCTCTCTCTCTCTCTCTCTCTCTCCTTCCTGCAGCTTGAGGGGGGGGTTTGTGTTGGCAGGGGTGGGGTTGTTGAGGTTGCAGTAACTCCTTCAGGGGCGGGGCTCTATCCCATAGTACAGCCGCTGTCTCAAACATCAATCACACTGCTGCCAAGGTAACCAAACACCAACACCCGTGTTGTATTATCCACAATGTGCTAGAGAAGTAGCATAGTGGCATGTGGCACAAATACACTGTGACTTCCAATGAATTACAATTGAAGTTATCCACAGTGACTAATACAGGTGTAGTAAGGACAGAAAGTAGCTGAATAAAAGTAATAATATGAGCAATGAAAATTAAGTAAAATCTTCTTACATATTAAGACACTTCAATGACTTAAAACCGCTTGCATAATAGTGGAGCGAGGGAGAGAGGGAGGGAGGGACAATGAGTGACCAACCAGGAGAGTTTGAGGACTAGCCCCAGACCATTCTCCAACGTGAAAATATTGTGTTACGTGAAATCATACCAACAATGTAAATTCAAGGTAACTTCATACATTCTAGGAAGTCTAATCCTTCCAATTAAATATCAAGTGTAACTTGACCATCTATTGTTACTTATAAGTCTAACTTGATCATCTTCTATTCGGTGTGAGGTGTTTTGTCAACAAACAAGGAGGCTTCCACCACATGGCAGAACTTGGCCAAAGTTTCTGGCAGGGCTACTACACAAGCCCAATTACCTCATAACCTGGTCACTGAGAGAGAGAGAGAGAGAGAGAGAGAGAGAGAGAGAGAGAGAGAGAGAGAGAGAGAGAGAGAGAGAGAGAGAGAGAGAGAGAGAGAGAGAGAGAGAGAGAGAGAGAGAGAGAGAGAGAGAGAGAGAGAGAGAGAGAGAGAGAGAGAGAGAGAGAGAGAGAGAGAGAGAGAGAGAGAGAGAGAGAGAGAGAGAGAGAGAGAGAGAGAGAGAGAGAGAGAGAGAGAGAGAGAGAGAGAGAGAGAGAGAGAGAGAGAGAGAGAGAGAGAGAGAGAGAGAGAGAGAGAGAGAGAGAGAGAGAGAGAGAGAGAGAGAGAGAGAGAGAGAGAGAGAGAGAGAGAGAGAGAGAGAGACAGACAGACAGACAGACAGACAGACAGACAGACAGACAGACAGACAGAGAGACAGAGAGAGAGACAGAGAGAGAGACAGACAGACAGACAGACAGACAGACAGACAGACAGACAGACAGACAGACAGACAGACAGAGAGACAGACAGAGAGAGAGACAGACAGAGAGAGCTCCTCATTAGGGTCTGAATGGGACAGCTAAGTGATTCTCTTATGACGCACGTCTTAGACACAACAACAGCTCGTAATAAGACCCGGTAGTAATAATGCCCGGCTATGACAGCAACACGCACGTACAAACACACACACACCTGCATCTCATATACCTTGGCATAATTGCGTGACGTCAACTAGAGGATGTTGTCTTTTGTTCTGCCAGAGAAGAGGGAGAGGGAAAGAAAGAGAGAGGGAGAGAGAGAGAAAGAAAGAAAGAGAGGGAGAGAGAGAAACTGGCCCACTCAAGGCTTTCTATGAGGGATAATACGTTGGTCATTTGCTTCATGTGCTGCTTCTTTTCTTTTATGTTGTGTGAGAGAAAAGAGACATGACTGGGGCCACCATCGGCCGCACGTCACACTCTCTCACACTCTCAAACACACTCTCGAACACACACACACACTCACACAATGAGCTGTAATTCGACATAATCAATGCTGACCTCAGATAATGAGGTAATAATGTATGTAGCGTACCCACATACATCAGCTAACGAATAGGCCTATTCACCCAACAACAGGATGAAACAGGATGTCATTTGATTGGGGGCAAACTTGCCTTATTCCTTCTTCCGGTCACTTTTGTGGACCCTGAGCCTAGTTACTCCCTGACCTTCTGACTCCACATAAAGTCTAACAAACAGCATTTGTTTTAGGTCAGAAATGAAGAGAAACAGCTATTCTACATACATCAAATCAATTTGTTGATTTTTTATTTGTTCCCAAGCAGCACATAAATCCAATGACAACCATAGTATCCCTCATAGAGAGGCTTGAGTGGCCTGGCTTCTCCTTCTCTCTCTCATTCTTTCTTTCTTTCTTTCTCTCTCTTCTCTGGCAGAACAAAAGACAACATCCCCTGGTTGACGTTACACTGTCATAACATCCTGTCATGGTGTAGTATATATACATCCTGTCATGGTGTAGTATATATACATCCTGTCATGGTGTAGTATATATACATCCTGTCATGGTGTAGTATATATACATCCTGTCATGGTGTAGTATATATACATCCTGTCATGGTGTAGTATATATACATCCTGTCATGGTGTAGTATATATACATCCTCTCATGGTGTAGTATATATACATCCTCTCATGGTGTAGTATATATACATCCTGTCATGGTGTAGTATATATACATCCTGTCATGGTGTAGTATATATACATCCTCTCATGGTGTAGTATATATACATCCTGTCATGGTGTAGTATATATACATCCTGTCATGGTGTAGTATATATACATCCTGTCATGGTGTAGTATATATACATCCTGTCATGGTGTAGTATATATACATCCTGTCATGGTGTAGTATATATACATCCTGTCATGGTGTAGTATATATACATCCTGTCATGGTGTAGTATATATACATCCTGTCATGGTGTAGTATATATACATCCTGTCATGGTGTAGTATACACATACATTCCACCATATATCCTCTGTTGAAATGATCATATGTGCGTCCCAAATAGCAACATATTCCCAATATAATGCACTACTGTCCCCTGTGGGCCCTGTAGTGTACTACATAGGGAATACCGTAGGGTGATATTTGGGACGCATCCCATGTTTCTCCAGCAACGCAGTCAGTCAGATGATGAACCTCTGTGTGAGGCTGGCAAACCAATGAGCTTCTCTAACAGCAGAGGTACAGTAATGTGACTGATTTCATGCTGGCTGACTGGCTGGCTGCATTCTGAGGCTGTCCATGGTATACACATCACGTGACTCGTTGTCATCATTGGCAGTGAATGAAGTGGAGTTGAATAGGCACAACCCACTGGTTCATGTTTAAGCATCAGTCACACCCTGAGTTTTTTCTTACCCAGGGCCATAGTTACAGGCTAAAGGCAATAACATTTTTATTTTAAAATGTGGTAATTTCACAGGTCCACAGTGACATACTGTCATTGTTGCATACAACCCAACAAGAAAGAGTTAACAACTTAAACACAAGATATGATAACAAAGCGCTTCAAACTAAGAAGTACAGCAGTTACATTCAGTTTCATGTAAAGGTATAATACAAGTTCAGCACACAGGTCATTTGGATCATTATTGCCATCTAGTGCTGAAATAGGCATACTGTATATGCTGGGGCAGTGCCAGTGGACAATTCTAAAGCATTATGTTCCCCTAGTGGTCATGAAAGTTAACCTGAAGTAGGCCTAGCAATAAGGCAAGAATAGACCAAGCTAAGAATCAGAATATTCCAAAGTTACTTGGTTGAATTGATTTTGTTAAATAGGCCTTCGTAAAATGAGTTCATGATGCATATGACCTTATTCACTCTACTATCAGTGCAATGGCTACCCAGACTATTTGCATTGCCCCCCCCCCCCCTTTTACACCGCTGCTACTCTCTGTTATCATCTATGCATAGTCACTTTAATAACTCTACCTACATGTACATATTACCTCAATTACCTCGACCAACTGGTGCCCCCGCACATTGACTCTGTACCGGTACCTCTGTAATAGTCTGGCTATTGTTATTTTACTGCTGCTCTTTAATTACTTGTTCCTATTCGTATTTTTTAAACAGCATTGTTGGTTAGGGGTTTGTAAGTAAGCATTTCACGGTAAGGTGAAATACCTGTTGTATTCAGCGCATGTGACTAATACCATTTGATTTGATTTGAACGTGTTATAAATAGGTTGAAGTGAGGCTACAGAGGACAGACGGTCAGCCCACTCAATCCACAGGTCAAGCTCCACGCATATCTATATGTCTAGAATAACACTCTGACCTTTACCTCATGACTTGGTTATGGCGCCAAGACTCACACTCCACATTACACACACACACACATGCACGCACGTCATTCACACACGCACACACACATACGTACGAGCAGACACACACACACAAATACAGAAATAACCTGCTTTGATAATCATAAAGCACACATCTGATTACTATGATTACTTGGAGAGACAGACAGACCCTGCAGAATTAGCACTAATGGGAGGAAAGTGCCTTGGCTATGAGCGTTAGAGCAACCAATAAGCTGAATAATCAACTGAATGGAGCCATCTCCCAGAACATGGAGTAAAGTGCAGGATTTGTTGGAGCTCTCCCATTCCCTTATTTGTCACCTTTCACTCTTCTAATAGCACCAATCTCTCTATCTAACAGTAAACATGTTGCTGCATCCACACACACACACACACACACACACACACACACACACACACACACACACACACACACACACACACACACACACACACACACACACACACACACACACACACACACACACACACACACACACACACACACACTTCAATGTCTACTGCACATATTGACCAACACCTGTGCAACATTGGATCTATACAGACCAAACACCAGAACTAATCCCTTATAAAAACCAAAGCCACAGATGCAGGATCTTAATTTGATATTGTCACAACAAAATAATCCTACGGCAACATGAATTGAAAGTTTAGTCCATAATGTTATTTGATCAGTAGTTAGGCTATTAACTGGCCAAAAGTAGGCTACAGTGCCTTCAGAAAGTTTTCACACCCCTTGACGTTTTCAAAATTTTGTTGTGTTACAGCCTGCATTTAAAATACCTCATAATGTCAAAGTGGAATTATGTTTTTAGGAATGTTTACAAATTAATTAAAAATGAAAAGCTGAAATGTCTTGAGTCAGTAAGTATTCAACCCTTTTCTTATTGCAAGCCTACATAAGTTCAGGAATATAATTGTGCTTAATAAGTCACCTAATTTATTGCATGGACTCACTCTGTGTGCAATAATAGTGTTCAACATGCTTTTTTAATTACTACCCCATCTCTGTACCCCACATATACAATTATCTGTACAGTCCCTCAGTCGAGCAGTAAATTTCAAGCACAGATTCAACCAAAAAGACCAGAGAGGTTTTCCAATGGTTCTCAAAGGGGGAAAAAAGAAAAGAAAAAAAGAAAAAAGAAAGCAGACATTGAATATCCCTCTAAGCATGGTGTAGTTATTAATTACACTTTGGATGGTGTATCAATACACCCAGTCCCTACAAAGATACAGGTGCCCTTCTTAACACAGATGCCGGTGAGGAAGGAAACCACTCAGGGATTTCACCATGAACCCAATGGTGACTTTAAAACAGTTGCAGTTTAGTGGCTGTGATGGGAGATAACTGAGGATGGATCAACAACATTGGAGTTACTCCACAATACTAACATAAATGACAGAGTGAAATAAAGAAATCATGTACAGAATAAAAATATTCCAAAACATGCATCCTGTTTGCAATAAGGCACTAAAGTAATAATGCAAAAAATGTGGCAAAGAAATTAACTTTTTGTCCTGAATACAAAGTGTTATGTTTGGGGCAAATCATACATAACGCGTCAGTAAGCACCACCCTTCGTATTTTCAAGCATGGTGGTGACTGTTATGTGTATGTTTGTCATCGGTAAGGCCTAGGGAGTTTTTAAGGATAAAAATGAAGGGAATAGAGCTAACTACAGGCAAAATCCTAAAGAAAACTTAGTTCAGTCTGCTATCCAACAGACACTGAGAGAAAAATGCACCTTTCAGCAGGACAGTAACCTAAAACACAATGCCAAATCTCTTACTGGAGTTGCTTACCAAGATGACGTTGAATGTTGCTGGAAAAGTTACAGTTTTGACTTAAATCGCCTTGAAAATCTATGGCAAGACTTGAAAATGTCTGTCTAGCAATGATCAACAATGACTTTTTAAGAACAATGGGCAAATTTTGCACAATCCAGGTGTGGAAAGCTCTTAGAGACTTACCCAGAAAGACACCAAAGATGATTCTAACATGTATTGATTCAGGGGGTTGAATACTTATCTTATCAAGATATATTAATGATTTATTTTCCATTTATATATATATAGTACCAGTCAAAAGTTTGGACACACCTACTAATTCAAGGGTTTTTATTTATTTGTATTATTTTCTACATTGTAGAATAATAGTGAAGACATCACAACTATGAAATAACACATATGGAATCATGTAGTAACCAAAAAAGTGTTAAATAAATCTAAATATATTTTAGATTTTAGATTCTTCAAAGTAGCCACCCTTTGCCTTGATGACAGCTTTGCACACTCTTGGCATTCTCTCAATCTGCTTCATGAGAAATGCTTTTCCAACATAGGTTGAGCACTTGTTGGCTACTTTTCCTTCATTCTGTGGTCCAACTCATCCCAAACCATCTCAATTGGGTTGAGGTCGGTTGATTGTGGAGACCAGGTCACCATCACTCTCCTTCTTGGTCAAATAGCCCTTACACAGCCTGGAGGTGTGTTTTGGGTCATTGTCCTGTTGAAAAACAAATGATAGTCCCACTAAGCGCAAACCAGATGGGATGGCATGTCATTTCAGAATGCTGTGGTAGCCATGCTGGTTAAGTGTGCCTTGAATTCTAAATAAATGACAGACAATGTCACCAGCAATGCACCCCCACACCATCACACTTCCTCCTCCATGCTTCATGATTGGAACCACACATGCAGAAATCATCCGTTCACCTACTCTGCGTCTCACAAAGCCAAAACCAAACATCTCAAATTTGGAATCACCAAAGGTGTCACGCCCTGGCCTTAGTATTCTTTGTTTTCTTTATTATTTTAGTTAGGTCAGGGTGTGACATGGGGAATGTTTGTGTTTTGTCGTTTTGGGTGGTTATATGGTAAAGGGGGTGTTGGGTGTAGTGTATGAGTTTGTGTTGAGTGAATGTTTCTAGGTATGTCTATGGTTGAGTTAATGTTTCTAGGTATGTCTATGGTTGAGTGAATGTGTCTAGGTATGTCTATGGTTGCCTGAGTGGTTCTCAATCAGAGACAGATGTCTTTCATTTGTCTCTGATTGGGAGCCATATTTAAGGCAGCCATGGGCATCATGCATTTGTGGGTAATTGTCTATGTGTAGTGTTTGTGTCAGCACTATCTGTCTTTATAGCTTCACGGTCGTCAGTTTTGTTATTTTGTTAGTTCGTAATTAGTTGTTCGTTTCTTGTTTGTTTTTCTCTCTTCTTAAAATAAAGAAGATGTATTTTGCACACACTGCGCCTTGGTCCAATCTCTCACAGCAAGACGATCGTGACAGAATTACCCACCAATGCGGGATCAAGCAGCGTGATAAGCGGCAACAGGAGCAGCGCAAGGAGGAATGGCAATGGGAGCGTAATCTGGACTACACTACGTGGGAGGAGATCGACAGGTGGGCGATCGACCCAGGGCGAGTGCCGGAGCCCACCTGGGATTCTCTGGCGCAGTGCGAGGAGGGATACCGGCGAATGGAGGCAGCACGACGACGCGGTAGGAAGCCTGTGAGTCAGCCCAAAAAATTTCTTGGGGGGGGGCTTAGAGGTAGTGGGCCGAGGGCAGGTAGGAGACCTGCGCCCATTTCCCAGGCTAACCGTGGAGAGCGGGAGTACGGGCGAACACCGTGTTACGCAGTAGAGCGCACGGTGTCTCCTGTACGTGTTCATAGCCCGGTGCGGGTTATTCCACCTCCCCGCACTGGTAGGGCTAGATTGGGCATTGAGCCAGGTGCCATGAAGCCGGCTCAACGCGTCTGGTCTCCAGTGCGTCTCCTCGGGCCGGCATACATGGCACCAGCCTTAAGCATGGTGTCCCCGGTTCGCCTACATAGCCCGGTGCGGGTTATTCCACCTCCCCGCACTGGTCGGGCGACGGGGAGCATTCAACCAGGTAAGGTTGGGCAGGCTCGGTGCTCAAGGGAGCCAGTACGCCTGCACGGTCCGGTATTTCCGGCGCCACCTCCCCGCCCCAGTCCAGTTCCACCAGTGCCTACACCACGCAACAGGCTTCCAGTGTGTCTCCAGAGCCCTGTTCCTACTCCACGCACTCGCCCTATGGTGCGTGTCTCCAGCCCGGTACCACCAATTCCGGCACCACGCACCAAGCCTCCTGTGCGTCTCCAGAGTCCTGTGCATCCTGTTGCTGCTCCCCGCACTAGCCCTGAGATGCGTGTCCCCAGCCCGGTACCACCAGTTCCGGCACCACGCACTAGGCCTAATGTGCGTCCCCAGGGTCCAGTATGCCCTGTTCCTTCTCCCCGCACTAGCCTGAAGGTGCGTGTCCTTAGCCCGGTGCCTCCAGTTCCGGCACCACGCACCAGGCCTACAGTGCGCCTCATCCGGCCAGAGCCATCCGTCTGCCCAGTGCCATCTGAGCCATCCGTCTCCCCAGCGCCATCTGAGCCATCCGTCTCCCCAGCGCCATCTGAGCCATCCGTCTCCCCAGCGCCATCTGAGCCATCCGTCTCCCCAGCGCCATCTGAGCCATCCGTCTCCCCAGCGCCATCTGAGCCATCCGTCTGCCCAGTGCCGTCTGAGCCATCCGTCTGTCCCGAGCCATTAGAGCCGCCCGTCTGTCCCGAGCCGTCAGAGCCGTTAGTCAGTCAGGAGCCGCTAGAGCCATTCGTCAGTCAGGATCTGCCAGAGCCGCCAACCAGACAGGATCTGCCAGAGCCGCCAACCAGACAGGATCTGCCAGAGCCGCCAACCAGACAGGATCTGCCAGAGCCGCCAACCAGACAGGATCTGCCAGAGCCGCCAACCAGACAGGATCTGCCAGAGCCGTCAGCCAGCCATGAGCGTCCAGATCCGTCAGCCAGCCATGAGCAGCCAGATCCGTCAGCCAGCCATGAGCAGCCAGATCCGTCAGCCAGCCATGAGCAGCCAGATCCGTCAGCCAGCCATGAGCAGCCAGATCCGTCAGCCAGCCATGAGCAGCCAGATCCGTCAGCCAGCCATGAGCAGCCAGATCCGTCAGCCAGCCATGAGCCGTCCAGCCAGGATCCGCCAGAGCCGTCCAGCCAGGATCCGCCAGAGCCGTCATCCAGCCAGGATCCGTCCCTCAGTCCGGAGCTGCCGTCCCTCAGTCCGGAGCTGCCCCTTATCCTGGTGCTGCCCCTTATCCTGGTGCTGCCCCTTATCCTGGTGCTGCCCCTTAGTCCGGTGCTGCCCCTTAGTCCGGCGCTGCCCCTTAGTCCGGTGCTGCCCCTTAGTCCGGTGATGCCCCTTAATCCAGTGGGGTTAATGTGGAGGGTGGCCATTTGGAGGAGGCTACGAAAGCGGGTAGTGACTATGGTGGGGTGGGGACCACGACCAGTGCCAGAGCCGCCACCGTGGACAGACGCCCACCCAGACCCTCCCTTAGACTTTATGCTGGTGCGCCCGGAGTTCGCACCTTAAGGGGGGGGTTATGTCACGCCCTGGCCTTAGTATTCTTTGTTTTCTTTATTATTTTAGTTAGGTCAGGGTGTGACATGGGGAATGTTTGTGTTTTGTCGTTTTGGGTGGTTATATGGTAAAGGGGGTGTTGGGTGTAGTGTATGAGTTTGTGTTGAGTGAATGTTTCTAGGTATGTCTATGGTTGAGTTAATGTTTCTAGGTATGTCTATGGTTGAGTGAATGTGTCTAGGTATGTCTATGGTTGCCTGAGTGGTTCTCAATCAGAGACAGATGTCTTTCATTTGTCTCTGATTGGGAGCCATATTTAAGGCAGCCATGGGCATCATGCATTTGTGGGTAATTGTCTATGTGTAGTGTTTGTGTCAGCACTATCTGTCTTTATAGCTTCACGGTTGTCAGTTTTGTTATTTTGTTAGTTCGTAATTAGTTGTTCGTTTCTTGTTTGTTTTTCTCTCTTCTTAAAATAAAGAAGATGTATTTTGCACACGCTGCGCCTTGGTCCAATCTCTCACAGCAAGACGATCGTGACAAAAGGACAGATTTCCACCAGTCTAATGACCATGTTTCTTGGCCCAAGCAAGTCTCTGCTTCTTATTGGTGTCCTTTAGTAGTGGCTTATTTTCAGCAATTCAACCATGAAAGCCTGATTCATGCAGTCTCCTCTGAACAGTTGATGTTGAGATGTGTCTGTTTTTTATTTTAACCCAAATTTAACTAGGCAAGTCCATTAAGAACAAATTCTTATTTACAATGACGGCCAAGGAACAGTGGATTAACTGCATTGTTCAGGGTCAGCTGAGGGATTCGATTTAGCAACCTTTCGGTTACTGGCCCAATGCTCTAACCACTAGGCTATCTGCCGCCCCTGTTACTTGAATTCTGTGAAGCATTTATTTGGGCTGCAATTTCTGAGGCTAGTAACTCTACTGAACTTATCCTCTGCAGCAGAGGTAGCTCTGTGTCTTACTTTCTTGTGGCGGTCCTCATGAGAATCAGTTTCATCATAGCACTTGATGGTTTTGGCGACTGCACTTGAAGACACTTTTAAAGTTCTTGACATTTTCTGGATTGACTGACCTTCATGTCTTAAAGTAATGATGGGCTGTCTGTAACGGCTTTCCTCTTCCTCTTCATCCGAAGAGGAGGAGCATGGATTGAACCAAGACGCAGCGTTGTGATAAGACATGATATTTAATAAACAAAACAGAAAACACGACGAACACTTGAATAATTACAAAACAATAAACGATGTAGACAGACCTGGACGACGAACTTACATGAAACACGAAGAACGCACGAACAGGAAAAATGACTACATAAAACGAACGAACAAACAAAACCGAAACAGTCCCGTGTGGCGTAACATACACAGACACTGACACAGGAGACAACCACCCACAACAAACAAAGTGAAAACACCTACCTTAATATGATTCTCAATCAGAGGAGATGAAAACCACCTGCCTCTAATTGAGAACCATATCAGGTACCCATAAACCAACATAGAAACACAAAACATAGACTGCCCACCCAAACTCACTTCCTGACCAACTAACACATACAAAACTAACAGAAAACAGGTCAGGAACGTGACATAACCCCCCCCTTAAGGTGCGAACTCCGGGCGCACCAGCACAAAGTCTAGGGGAGGGTCTGGGTGGGCATCTGACCACGGTGGTGGCTCAGGCTCTGGGCGAGGTCCCCACCCCACCATAGTCAATCCCAGCTTATGTCTCCCCCTTAGAATGACCACCCTCCTATTACACCCACTTAATTTACATGGTAACATCAAGATAAGGGGCAGCACCAGGATAAGGTAGCACAGGACAGAGAGATAGCTCAAGACAGAGAGATAGGTCAGGATAGAGAGGTAGCTCAGGATAGAGGGGCAACTCCGGACTGAAGGGCAGCTCCGGACAGAGAGACAGCTCTGGACTGAGGGGCAGTTCTGGATTAATGACAGCTCCGGGCTGAGGGGCTGCTCATGGCTGGCTGACGGCTCTGGACGCTCATGGCTGGCTGACGGCTCTAGACGCTCATGGCTGGCTGACGGCTCTGGACGCTCATGGCTGGCTGACGGCTCTGGACGCTCATGGCTGGCTGACGGCTCTGGACGCTCATGGCTGGCTGACGGCTCTGGACGCTCATGGCTGGCTGACGGCTCTGGACGCTCATGGCTGGCTGACGGCTCTGGACGCTCATGGCTGGCTGACGGCTCTGGACGCTCATGGCTGGCTGACGGCTCTGGACGCTCATGGCTGGTTGGCGGCTCTGGCAGATCCTGTCTGGTTGGCGGCTCTGGCAGATCCTGTCTGGTTGGCGGCTCTGGCAGATCCTGTCTGGTTGGTGGCTCTGGCAGATCCTGTCTGGTTGGCGGCTCTGGCAGATCCTGTCTGGTTGGCGGCTCTGGCAGATCCTGTCTGGTTGGCGGCTCTGGCAGATCCTGTCTGGTTGGCGGCTCTGGCAGATCCTGACTGACGAATGGCTCTAGCGGCTCCTGACTGACTAACGGCTCTGACGGCTCGGGACAGACGGGTGGCTCTAATGGCTCGGGACAGACGGATGGCTCAGACGGCACTGGGCAGACGGATGGCTCAGATAGCGCTGGGGAGACGGATGGCTCAGATGGCGCTGGGGAGACGGATGGCTCAGATGGCGCTGGGGAGACGGATGGCTCAGATGGCGCTGGGGAGACGGATTTCTCAGATGGCGCTGGGGAGACGGATGGCTCAGATGGCGCTGGGGAGACGGATGGCTCTGGCCGGATGAGGCGCACTGTAGGCCTGGTGCGTGGTGCCGGAACTGGAGGCACCGGGCTAAGGACACGCACCTTCAGGCTAGTGCGGGGAGCAGGGACAGGGCACACTGACCTCTCGAAGCGCACTATAGGCCTGGTGCGTGGTACCGGCACTGGTGGTACCGGGCTAAGGGCACGCACCTTAGGGCGAGTGCGGGGAGAAGGAACAGTGCGTACAGGGCTCTGGAGACGCACAGGTGGCTTAGTGCGTGGTGCCGGAACTGGAGGCACTGGGCTGGAGACACGCACCATAGGGAGAGTGCGTGGAGGAGGAACAGGGCTCTGGAAACGCACTGGAAGCCTGGTGCGTGGTGTAGGCACTGGTGGTACTAGGCTGGGGCGGGAAGGTGGCGCCGGAAATACCGGACCGTGCAGGCGTACTGGCTCCCTTGAGCATTGAGCCTGCCCAACCTTACCTGGTTGAATAATCCCCGTCGCCCGACCAGTGCGGGGAGGTGGAATAACCCGCACCGGGCTATGTAGGCGAACCGGGGACACCATGCGTAAGGCTGGTGCCATGTAAGCCGGCCCGAGGAGACGCACTGGTGGCCAGATATGTAGAGCCGGCTTCATGGCACTTGGCTCAATGCTCAATCTAGCCCTACCAGTGCGGGGAGGTGGAATAACCCGCACCGGGCTATGCACACGTACAGGAGACACCGTGCGCTCTACTGCGTAACACGGTGTCTGCCCGTACTCCCGCTCTCCACGGTTAGCCTGAGAAGTGGGCGCAGGTCTCCTACCTGCCCTTGGCCCACTACCTCTTAGCCCCCCCCCCCCCCCCCAAGAAATTTTTGGGGTTTCTTCACGGGCTTCCGTGCTAGCCGCGTACCTTCATAACTCCGGTCTTGAGCTTGATTCTCCGGCTTCCAGCCACGTCTCCTTGCTGCCTCCTCATATCGCCGCCTCTCTGCTTTCGCTGCCTCCAGCTCAGCTTTGGGACGGCGATATTCTCCCGGCGGTGCCCATGGACCTTTCCCGTCCAATATTTCCTCCCAACTCCAATAATCCTGTGTAGCAGGCCACTGCTCGAATTCACGCTGCTTGGTTCTGGTAAGGTGGGTGGTTCTGTAACGGCTTTCCTCTTCCTCTTCATCCGAAGAGGAGGAGCATGGATTGAACCAAGACGCAGCGTTGTGATAAGACATGATATTTAATAAACAAAACAGAAAACACGACGAACACTTGAATAATTACAAAACAATAAACGATGTAGACAGACCTGGACGACGAACTTACATGAAACACGAAGAACGCACGAACCGGAAAAATGACTACATAAAACGAACAAACAAACAAAACCGAAACAGTCCCGTGTGGCGTAACATACACAGACACTGACACAGGAGACAACCACCCACAACAAACAAAGTGAAAACACCTACCTTAATATGATTCTCAATCAGAGGAGATGAAAACCACCTGCCTCTAATTGAGAACCATATCAGGTACCCATAAACCAACATAGAAACACAAAACATAGACTGTCCACCCAAACTCACGTCCTGACCAACTAACACATACAAAACTAACAGAAAACAGGTCAGGAACGTGACACTGTCGTTTCTCTTTGCTTATTTGAGCTGTTCTTGCCATAATATGGACTTGGTCTTTTACCAAATAGGGCTATCTTCTGTATAACACCCCTACCTTGTCACAACACAACTGATTGGCTCAAACACATTAAGGAAAGAAATTCCACAAATTAACTTTTAAGAAGGCACACTTGTTAATTGAAATGCATTCCAGGTGACTACCTCATGAAGCTGGTTGGGAGAATGCCAAGAGTGTGCAAAGCTGTCAACAAGGCAAAGGGTGGCTACTTTGAAGAATCTCAAATATATTTAGATTTCTTTAACACTTTTTTGGTTACTACATGACTCCATATGTGTTATTTCAATGTAGAAAATAGTAAAAATAAAGAATAACCCTTGAATGAGTAGGTGTGTCCAAACTTTTGACTGGTACTGTATATACATATGTTTTTTTTTTTTACTTTGACATTAGAGTATTTTGTGTAGATCGTTGACAATTCAAAAGAAATTAAATCCATTTAAATCCCACTTTGTAACACAACGACATTTTGGTAAAGTCAAGGTGTGTGAATACTTTCTGAAGCCACTGTACAAGAAATGTGCATTTAACTGCGTCAGTGTGGGTTTTCAGTGAATGTATGTAAATCACAAAGCTCATTTGCATTAACATTTCCTGCGGAGCAGAAAAATTCTCAGCAACAAAATAGTGATCAAAATAGCCCAGCGGCTGAGAAACAGAGCAACGACATTTTACATAACACTGTGGCGCACTTCAATGTGAACGCTGATCTGTTTGTTAGGGTTGCCCTGGTGGAGCTATTTATCACCGGTAGGCCAGGTAGGGCTTAGATAAGTGTGTGTGAAGAGCATTCACACACACAAAATGAGGAAGTGCTTTAAAGAACTATTATTGATCAATCCAGTTGGCTAATAGAGCTCTATGACATGTTCAACTTCCCCTGTCTGCTCCTCTACGATCTCTCACACACAAGGAATATCTGCCTGTTTACTGATGAAACAGAAAGCTTTGTGAGGGGGAGCAGTTGAAAAAGAACTATGACAGTCCAAGAATCACAGCAACAATCCCATTCTAGTCCATCTCAAGACAGTTTTCTCTGGGACAAAACTGCTCCCCTTCTAGAGAGCGCCACTGGACATCTAGCCTTGGAATAATAACTAAACAGAAACATGACATATTGGTCGATTAATAATAAATGCAGTCACAATAGCCTACCCTCCCTCCCCTATCCCCAGTGCCCAGTTACCCTCTCCTCCTGGCTTTGATGTCGATGGGCTTGTTGGTGGCGTATGGAGAGCCACTGGAGCAGGCATGGCGGTAGCGTGCTATCCTCTCAAGAGACTCGGAGTTCGCTGGCAGACTCATCTTACTGCACCTCCACACTCACAGCTGAAACAAACACTCACACACATACGTGCAAGGGAACACTCCCTTACAGCAGACACACACACACACGGTAGAGACACACACACACACTCACTCACACACACACACACACACACACACAAGCGCCAGGGAGGACACTCCTTCTAGAGAGCTCCACTGGACATCTACCCTCTACGAGATGAGAGGGAGGAAGGAGAGGTGGAGGGAGAAGCATGAGATAAGGTGAGAGAGAGAGAGAGAGAGAGAGAGAGAGAGAGAGAGAGAGAGAGAGAGAGAGAGAGAGAGAGAGAGAGAGAGAGACTGAATGATTGTGCAGAGGGGCGGGTACACAGCTACTGGCTGATACTTTATATGTCAGTTACTTTAGACAGCAGTGCTATTACGGTCTGTCTCTAAGTCTAAGTCTCTAAGAGAGACACTATTACTGTCTGTCTCTAAGTCCATCTGAAACAGCTAAGAAGATAATACTCACTCACTCACTCACTCACTCACTCACTCACTCACTCACTCACTCACTCACCCACTCACCCACTCACCCACTCACCCACTCACCCACTCACCCACTCACTCACTCACTCACTCACTCACTCACTCACTCACTCACTCACTCACTCACTCACTCACTCACTCACTGAGGGGATTCGATAAATGTCCTGGGCCTGCCCCGGGTGAACCGGGTTAGCATTGATTGCATTTGGTTTGGAACCTTGTTGACAACATGACTGAGCAGCAATGTTGGGGAAGCTACTCTGAAAATATAGTTTACCAAGCTACCAATTACTTCACACTGGAAGAAGTTAAGCTAAACTAAAATATAGTTTACCAAGCTACCAATTACTTCACACTGGAAGAAGTTAAGCTAAACTAAAATATAGTTTTCTAAAGTTATTTTGAAAAAGTAGTTCACTACATCCAAACTACTTCGTGAAGAATTATCATATCTAAATCTGAAATGTCATAGACTACAAATTGCAAGAACAGATCACTCTGGAGTCAGATGTTAACATAATGTGTAATTTAGCCTATTAAACAAAAAAACGATGTATCCACTGAGAAAGAGGCAGGTCTGATGACTAAAATTAAAGGAAATTCTTGCCTACTTCACTCATATTTTCTTTTCTTTTTACAAAGAAAAGTAGTGTTTCGTTCCAGTAGTTAGCTACATCGCTACATGGCAAAAAAGTAATTACAGTTGAGGTCGGAAGTTTACATACATTTAGGTAGGTGTTATTAAAACTTGTTTTTCAACCACTCCAGAATTTTCTTGTTAACAAACTATAGTTTTGGCAAGTCGGTTAAGCCATCTACTTTGTGCATGACACAAGTAATTTTTCCAACAATTGTTTACAGACAGATTATTTCACTTATAATTCACTGTATCACAATTCCAGTGGGTCAGAAGTTTGCATACACTAAGTTGGCTGTGCCTTTAAAAATTTGGGAAAATTCCAGAAAATGGTGTCAAGGCATTAGAAGCTTCTGATAGGCTAATTGACATCATTTGAGTCAATTGGAGGTGTATCTGTGGATGTATTTCAAGGCCTACCTTCAAACTCAGTGCCTCTTTGCTTGACATCATGGGAAAATCAAAAGAAATCAGCCAAGACATCAGAAAAAAATTGTAGACCCCCACAAGTCTGGTTCATCCTTGGGAGCAGATTCCAAACACTAAAGGTACCACGTTCATCTGTACAAGCAATAGTACCCAAGTATAAACACCATGGGACCACACAGCCGTCATACCGCTCAGGAAGGAGACGCGTTCTGTCTCCTAGAGATGAACGTACTTTGGTGCGAAAAGTTTAAATCAATTCCAGAACAACAGCAAAGGACCTTGTGAAGATGCTGGAGTAAATAGGTACAAAAGTATCTATATCCACAGTAAAACGAGTCCTATATCGACATAACCTGAAAGGCCGCTCAGCAAGGAAGAAGCCACTGCTCCAAAACCGCCATAAAAAAGCCAGACTGCGGTTTGCAACTGCACATGGGGACAAAGATCATACTTTCTGGAGAAATGTCCTCTGGTCTGATGAAACAAAAATGGAACTGTTTGGCCATAATGACCATCGTTATGTTTGGAGGAAAAAGGCGGAGGCTTGCAAGCCGAAGAACACCATCCCAACCGTGAAGCACGGGGGTGGCAGCCTCATGTTGTGGGGGTGCTTTGCTGCAGGAGGGACTGGTGCACTTCACAAAATAGATGGCATCATGAGGAAGGACCATTATGTGGAAATATTGAAGCAACATCTCAAGACATCCGTCAGGAAGGTAAAGCTTGGTCGCAAATGGGTCTTCCAAATGGACAATGACCCTAAGCATACTTCCAAAGTTGTGGCAAAATGGCTTAAGGACAACAAAGTCAAGGTATTGGAGTGGCCATCACAAAGCCCTGACCTTAATCCCATTGAAAATGTGTGGGCAGAACTGAAAAAGCGTGTGCGAGTAAGGAGGCCTACAAACCTGACTTAGTTACACCAGCTCTGTCAGGAGGAATGGGCCAAAATTCACCCAATTTATTGTGGGAAGCTTGTGGAAGGCTACCCGAAATGTTTGACCCAAGTTAAACAATTTAAAGGCAATGCTACCAAATACTAATTGAGTGTATGTAAACTTCTGACCCACTGGGAATGTGATGAAAGAAATAAAAGCTGAAATAAATCATTCTCTCTACTATTATTCTGACATTTCACATTCTTAAAATAAATTGGTGATCCTAACTGACCTAACAGGGATTTTTTACTAGGATTAAATGTGAAATTGTGAAAAACTGAGTTTAAATGTATTTGGCTAAGGTGTATGTAAACATCCGACTTCAACTGTAACTACTGAAAACACTACCAATAATTTTTATTTTATTTTACTTAACCCTTAATTTACCAGGTAAGTTGACTGAGAACACGTTCTCATTTACAGCAATGACCTGGGGAATGGTTACAGGGGAGAGGAGGGGGGATGAATGAGCCAATTGTAAGCTGGGGATGATTAGGTGACCGTGATGGTACGAGGGCAAGATAGGGAATTTAGTTCAACTACCACCAAGCTACTGCAAAATGTGGTTAAATTACAATTAAATTCTCTACTCCCCAACACTGCAGAGGGGCGCTGATTACTGTCCATTTGAGAAGGGCGCTCCTCCCTCACCGCTTTTGCGTGTTCACGTCATGGGCCATAGCCCGGTGCACTTAATCGAACTCGCTCGCTCAATCACCCACTCACTCAGTGCTGTGATAGCCTACCCATAAGAGCTGTGATACCCATCTTCCAAAGCTAGGGCGCAGCAGTGCCCCATCCAGGGACTTTGAATTTTAGGCTGATGTACTGGTTGAGAGGGCGTGAAGCTAAATTCAATTGGATTGCACTTACTGTAATTCACCATTATGTTGTTATTGCAATAGTCTTATCAAAAACACCACCAGCATCACCACCAGAAACATAACACCACCAGCATCACCACCAGAAACATAACACCACCAGCATCACCAGCAGAAACATAACACCACCTATCATTTTAGCTAATTGCTAAAATGTTTGACAAGTTTACAAAACATCCTTTTTCAGTTAGACTACCTTTCCACTCCAAATCCTTCCCATAATCTCAATCAATATCTAGGAGAACTTGACGTTTGTTATGGCTGCAAGCAATGGCATTGATGCTTCAACCAATATTTGACCATATGAAGGTGAATTGTTGCCAGGCTAATTTGGGTTTGTAATGAGCATGCCTTCTATGGCCAACAGTGGGCAGTCTCTTCTAAGAAGAAGGACAGTCAGGGCTGAACACCACACGTTCTCAGACACACACCTGCGTTTGTCTGCCATGGCTTCACAGAGCTAGCAGGTGACAAGTGCTCCTTGGTGACTTTAAAGGCACAGATACAAAGACAGATGCAAAACTGCACATGTGTAAACACATCCAGACACACCCAGACATGGACACAGCACACACACCTGGCTGACAAATCGGCGACACACGATCACTGACTGTAGCATTGTGAGATGAGCACCCAGGAATGGCGTTAGGCTGTTGTTACAAGGTCTCCCTGAGGCACACGGCCAACTGAATCTGCTATCAGAGAAATGGTCCTGTGGCACAGCTGGTAGAGCATGGCACTTGCAACACCAACATTGTGGGTTCGACTCCTGCTTGGCCCACCCAATGCGGAAATGTATGTGTGCCTTACTGTAAGTCTCTTTGGATAAAAGTGTCTGCTAATATTAGAGAGACAGTGGACAGCTAATTGGACCTGCTGTCATTGTGATTGGCTTATGAGGCACAGAGTGCTACAGATCTACTGGTCAGTGTAGGGTCACAGACCTCGTTAGGAGCTTAAAAACAACCCACTGTCACCTGCGAAGGAGCAACGGGGAGCGAGTGAGTTAAAATGGAAGAGGGAGACCAAGAGTGTGAGAAGAGGGAGGGTGCAAGTTCCCCTCATTAGGGGGGGGAATGGTACTTTATGTCACAGGGGCCTCTCTCCATCTCTGCTCCTCAATGACTCATTCACACTTCCTGTGTCCCTACACCCCTCGCTAGGCCCCACCAGGAACCCAACCAACAGGGCTTTACTGTAACGTTACTGTCCAACCTATACCGACAAAGCAGGCTCAAATAAAGACCAGCTTCAACTGAAAGGAAATCTAATAACTTACCATCTATCCCAACTGTGGTCTCAAGCAAAAGCCATTGGTGAGTGAGACCACAGCTATGGCCCCAATCGTACTGTTGTTGATGTTCCCTTATTACCGACCAATGTAGCAGACTCACAGGACTCACGTTTTTATCTTCCAAACTGAAGTGTGTATCTTATTTTGCATTTTAAAGGGGATGAGCCTTGGGGATACATTCACTTCTCATACTGGCTCATAAGTGATGACTGTGTTTACACATGTGCAGTTTTGCATCTGTCTTTGTATCTGTGCCTTTAAAGTCACCACACTACAGTGGTAGGCTTGATTACCAACAACAACGAGACGGCCTACAGGGAGGAGGTGAGGGCCCTCGGAGTGTGGTGTCAGGAAAATAACCTCACACTCAACGTCAACAAAACAAAGGAGATGATTGTGGACTTCAGGAAACAGCAGAGGGAGCACCCCCCTATCCACATCGACGGGACAGTAGTGGAGAAGGTGGAAAGTTTTAAGTTCCTCGGTGTACACATCACGGACAAACTGAATTGGTCCACCCACACAGACAGCGTTGTGAAGAAGGCGCAGCAGCGCCTCTTCAACCTCAGGAGGCTGAAGAAATTCGGCTTGTCACCAAAAGCACTCACAAACTTCTACAGATGCACAATCGAGAGCATCCTGTCGGGCTGTATCACCGCCTGGTACGGCAACTGCTCCGCCCACAACCGTAAGGCTCTCCAGAGGGTAGTGAGGTCTGCACAACGCATCACCGGGGGCAAACTACCTGCCCTCCAGGACACCTACACCACCCGATGTCACAGGAAGGCCATAAAGATCATCAAGGACAACAACCACCCGAGCCACTGCCTGTTCACCCCGCTATCATCCAGA